>NW_021821000.1:0-121121 GCF_901001135.1 Rhinatrema bivittatum
TGCGTCCATGCACGTGTAAACCTGTGTGCTAGGCTGAGCGCACTTTACTGCATCGCCTGACTGTGCTTCTGCCGTGGCTACCTTACACCTCACGTTTGCGAATGACACACAAAACCCAGACAGAAGCTGTGCACCTCCGTGTCTGCATCGTGATACTCTCAGTCTCCATAGAAACCGAGCTGAGCATAACTCGGACGCTTCCCCTTACTACTCAGAATATTTACATTGTGGGGTCACATCAGTAACAGAGGTCAGAATCTCCCTCCTCTACGAGGCATTTTGTAAAGCAATAAGACACACGCAGCATGTATGGGCAGACCTACATCAGTAACAGAGGTCAGAATCTCCCTCCACTACCAGGCACTCTGCAATAAGACACACGCAGCATGTATGGGCAGACCTACATCAGTAACAGAGGTCAGAATCCCCCTCCACTTTGAGGCATTTTGTAAAGCTATAAGACACACGCAACATGTATGAGCAGACCTACTTGACAAACAGGAAGAACCTGACCAATGTAAAGGCTGCACCTCAAATATTACACTGGGCCCTAGAACACCAATACATCTCCTATTAGGAAAACGGATCAAGCCAGGCTTCAAGAGACTCTCACTGATGTCACTCATGCAAAGTACAGATAGAACCTCACCAAATACCGATTTGAATAACAAGACTGGAAAGGAAAAAAGCTCCAGACAGAGTAGAAAGGCCAATTTGTTTCTGCTGTGCTACATTTGCAGCAGTTATTGCTCTGCAGAAATCTTATTGTAAAATCTTGCCTGTGCATGAGCTGTCTAGGAGCGTAACAGTACCTGCACTTCTAGGCTTTGTAGTGCCATGGGCCAGGCTCCAAGGTTTGTCACTAGAGAGATGGAAGTCACTAAGAGATGTCCTGGTCACCGCATCTCAGAGGGGATGTGCATTGCGATGGAGAGGGTACAGAGAGGGGCGACCAAAATGATAGAGGGGATGGAACGGCTCCCCTGTGAGGAGGGGCTGAAGAGGTTAGGGCTGTTCAGCTTGGAGAAGGGACGGCTGAGGGGGGATATGATAGAGATGTTTAAGATCATGAGAGGTCTTGAATGGGTAGATGTGACTCGGTTATTTACACTTTCGAATAATAGAAGGACTAGGGGGCATTCCATGAAGTTAGCAAGTAGCACATTTAAGACTAATCGGAGAAAATTCTTTTTCACTCAACGCACAATAAAGTTCTGGAATTTGTTGCCAGAGGATGTGGTTAGTGTAGCTGGGTTTAAAAATGGATTGGATAAGTTCTTGGAGGAGAAGTCCATTAATGACTATTTAATCAAGTTGACTTAGGGAATAGCCACTGCTATTAATTGCATCAGTAGCATGGGATCTTCTTAGTGTTTGGGTAATTGCCAGGTTCTTGTGGCCTGGATTGGCCTCTGTTGGAAACAGGATGCTGGGCTTGATGGACCCTTGGTCTGATCCAGTATGGCATTTTCTTATGTTCTTAAGTTCTTAGAATAAGGGACCATAAATTAGAAATAAAAATGTGCAGATAAAACTTGAACTGTAAACTGCAAGAAGCCTAATGGCTTCTAAAAAACAGAAACCACCTCCGTTTCGCTCATTCTGTCCCCAGCTAAATGTGGCAGTGAATTTGGCCGGGCAAAGGTGTCCTAGTTTAATTCCCAAAGATTTGCCCAACTAAAACCCAGTATTAGCCAAGAAGATCTTTTGAATATCAATCCCTTAATGATCCAAATCTAAGTTTATTCCCACATTATGTATTGTTAACATAGCAGTATAGTAAATATTGGCAAATCAAGATGAAATGGCCCATGCACTCTGCCAGGTTATTCCTGTCCACACTGCCAAGGATTAGGGACGCTGCAGCCCCATTCTTTCTTTCCGTTCATTTTGGAAAGAAGATTACTTTTATTTTACTTTTTTTTGGTTTTTGTTTTCTGTGCTTGTGCATATAATTTGCTAAAGTGCACACAAAATGCAAATAACGCACAGAAAATTCATTTTGTGCACAATATTTGTATTTTGCTTGCAAGAGTATAGTGGTGGGGGTTATACTACCATCCACCTGGCCAAGATGAAGACAACCACACACCCGTGCAAGGCTGAGACTGTTCCAAAATAAATCAATTTACTGGGGTTACTTAATGCAAATGAACAATATGGCAAACGGTAGGCTTTTGTCTAGTTCAGTCCACACAGAAATCAAAATCTAGACACTATCGATTGTTATAAAGTCTCAGAAATCTGATGCACTAGGGAATCTTTCCTGCAAACTCCTTCATGGCTTACTCTTTAGAGATTCTCCTAGCCCTGGAACTTCCTCTGCATCAGAACCTCCTCAAAAGCGTACAGGTCTCCGTCTGCCACGGATAGAGCTGGAAAATTCTCCCCATGATCCTCTGCGGCCTCTCCTGTACTAGATTCACAAACCTGGCAGCTCTTCCTCCACTTCTTAAATTAGACAAGGGTGATCAGGGTAGACAAAGGATGATGATGAGGGTAGCTCCTCTTCACACTAACCCCTCTGGTCTCAGGATTCGCCCAAATCATGGAGGCTTTGGAACTCCATCTTTGAGTCCAATCCACCTTCCCTCTGGGAATTTCCTCCTCCATTTTGGTCTTCTGTTCAGGCATACTTCTCAGAGAAGACTGAAAGAGAAAAAGAGCCGGTGGCTGAAACGGTCTCCTCCATTTTATAGAAGCGGCTCTCCCTGCAAGACACTTCCCGCTGGGGAGGATCTGAACACTGCTGCCTCACTACCCTGAAGCCTGACGTTTCGTTTCTAGTTGCTTCAGCAAAAAAGATCCTTCTCCAAGGTCTCTGTAGGGTGTGGTAAGATATCAAATGTCTTTTTTTTTCTGCAAAGCAAATGTGCCCGCTTGGACCGTTCTGAAGATCTCAAGCAATAAAATGATTTGCCCCCCCAGAGACATCTTCCTCCAAGCAATTGCGCTCTGCCGCAGCCTCGTGCGTGGCTCCGTGGTCAGGAGGTACGAGCTGGCCTCCTTAGATAATTCTCTCTTGATGAAATACTTAACATTCGTAATAGCTTGTGATATTTCTATTGGTCTCAGTTTAGTCCGCTGCTAAGCTCGTTGTTGTCGCTGTCCATATTGATCAGCGGGGTTTAAGTGCTCACGCAGCTCCCTTTAGTGCTCCTAGGGCCTACCAAAGGGCATGGCCATCAATTTCCGAGCGACAGGTCAAAAGTAATTAGGATTTGCAGGCGCTGATAGTGCTGTGAAATCCATATCTTTACACGGTAAACCTCGTAAATGGTAATTGATTCTTTTATGGTTTAAATTGCATCCGGTTTGACTCTGAATGGCATCACTTAGATGCTTCAGTGCGGGTCCGTGGTTTTGCGCAGATGAATCTTCAGAATGAATGTCTAACTGGGAGTTGGAAAATAGGACTTGGTGCCCAAATTTAGGTGCCCAGTTTCACAAGGGTGGAGTCAGGGCAGGGGAAAAAGGGTTGGAGCTTAGCACTGATTTTCAGCACCAGGAACCCAGATCTAGGCAAATGAATAACAGGAATTGTTTTAGGGACTGAAATGGAAATGGAAGTGAATTTTTAGCTGAAAACTTAGGGCCCTACATTTGGCTGTAAATAGGAGGCAGTTTTTGTTTTAGCTATCGACCTCCTAGTCATTAATATTCTAATTTATCATTTTCAAATGCAAAAATAATGATAAACCTTTACAGCAATTTATGACCCCACAGTAACGAAAAATAACCTCAAGATAGAGGGAGGGTTAGTTCTGAAGCAGTTTCCACAGGAAACTCAGCGCTTCAGCCCTGGAAAGAGGCTTTTTCAAAAGCCTCGCTCTCTAGGGCTTCTCTGTGTGCAGATTTACCCCCAGTGCCAAGCGCTGTTCCCGGCTGCAAGGGTGGGAAGGGGATTGGAAACACGCTCATGCGTCTTCATTTTCATAAAGCAGGGAGAAGCCATCCACACAGAACAGCAGGCGCAAACGTGCACAGCTACGTCTTCCGGAAGAACTTTCAAAGTGAAAATCTGGGCATTCGTGCAAATTCTGCAGGTGAAAGGTACTCGTGCTCTTTGCACGGGAAAACGAGTGCATTCTTTCCCTCCTGAGCTTGCACTGGGCACGGGGGCTGCACGGTTCCCGTGGGTATTTGCGCCGGCATTTTGTACAGGCAGGTTTTTCTTTGAATAACAGCGCACGTAGACTTGAAAATGCAACCTCTGCTTGTTATCTTCTGATTCCACCCGAAACGCGCCCTTCCCCGGGAATGCCTCCCCCCAAGTGCACGTAAAATTCAGAGCCCTGGGGAACAGTGCGCACACTTAGCTCTACTGATAAGTTACACGTGCAAATCACTATTTACCTGCGTAGAATTCTTTGGAATTTATCCTCCTCGAATATCAAAAACATGAAAAAAGCAATACCGATGCTCCAGACAGGGATAACACCCTACAATAAAGAATAAAAAGCCAAATCAAATTTCACTTCTGGAAGGAAAAAAAGATATTTATGCCATACCCAGGCGAGAGAATAAATGAAAACCCAAATCTCCGTGGATGATAACCGGTTTACTGGTCAGAGCTAAGAATCGAATCAGATTCATCGTGATTAATGCGTACGCGGCAAGCTGGAGCTGTCAGTAGCCAAAATCTGCTCCTGGCTTGTAGATGCTCCCCTCGCTTGGCAGGGTATCTTCAGGATGAAGAGGAGCCCGATAGTAACAATCTGCTGAGGACTCTCTTATTCCGGCTCGCTTGGATCTGACCACATCTAGAAAGATCTACACTTACAGGGTTAAAAGGCAGTTATCTTTTTGCTTAAAGTTTGTTTATAATACCAATGCTTTGTCGGAAAGGCAAATTCTACAATTAAAGTGGGAAGCAATAGGGAAAGACTGAAATCTACCTGGGAAATGCAAACAAGGTGATGCACCTTTACTAACATCCATCTTTACTGCGACGTTAATTACGGGAGGTAACAGCAGAAGAGGTCCCCAGGAGTAAAGGGGTCTGGTGTAGGGAAATGAATGTCTTGAATTTCTGTGCTGTGGTAAAAGCTGTGGGTGTAGCTGCGTTTAAAAAAGGTTTGGACAAGTTCCTGGAGGAAAAGTCCATTAACCATTATTAAGGTGGAGCTGCAGAAATCCACTTCTTATCCCTGGGATAAGCAGCCTGGAATCTCTCCGCCCCTTGGGATCCTGCCAGGGACTTGTGACCTGGATTGGACACAGGATGCTGGGCTTGCTGGACCCTCAGTCTGATCCAGTGGGCAAGCTTTATGTTCTTATGCACTTATGTAACTCTGTTATCCAGATGTTTGGTCTTTGCAGGGCAGCATTGTCCTTCCTTAAGGCAGGAGGTACCATATTACATCTGTGCTTTATAATTTGTATTGCTTGCCTGTGGTTTGGTGTGTATTTATTTAAGTAAAATATTAAATGGCATTACTAGTACGTAAAGACGGTAACTTTCAAACTGGCATGCGAGAGCACGTTGGCTCATATGCATCGGCGCATGCCCAGATACGCAGCGATCTTATAACTTGCATGCACCCTGTCTGTTGCCTGCCCCCACCTCTGGCCTATCCACAGTCTGCCTTTGGACTCCCATCTGCCTGATCACCCCAGACACCCACCTAAGTCCTGCCGGCCACCAGCACCCAGGGCTCCACCTGTGGGGGAGGCAGCAGGTACAGGCGAGGCTCCAACTTATCCTGCTGCAAGGCGCGTCCAGACTGTAAGGAAGCACTGAAAAGGTCACCAGCGGAGCTGCCAGGACATCTCCAAGTTCCCTTATTACCCTCAGACATGTCCCATCCGGCCCCTTCGCCTTATCTACTTTAAGTTTAGTTGGCTCCTCACGAACACTCTGTTCTGAAAATCGATCGAGGTTTCCCTCACTTCCAATCTTATTTGTGTTTGCTTTATGTGGTCCTGCTCCAGGCCCTTCCACAGTGGCACTGAACAGAAAGATTTGTTAAGCAATTTCGCTTTTTCCTCCTCAGCCTCTACCTATTCCTCCCCTTCACGTCTCACAGCGCCACTTCAGCACTTCCTTCCATCACTGACAGATCTAGAAAAGTCTTCACCCCCCATTTTACCGTCTTTGCTATAGCATCTTCACTCTCCTGACTACTTTCTCAGCTTTTCCAGATATTGCTGCCCGTCTTCCTTTTTCTGCGATCTCCTGTGGTTTATGAACGATCTTCCTTTTCTCTCTTACCTTTTCAGCTACTTCATTAGAAAACCACAGCGGCCTCTTTTCCTCTTGCCAATGGCTAAATTATGTGCTTGTCTTGACTTTAAATGCAGTGGAACAGTTCAGTGCCATGAGCACCTCTCACCGTTACCAGCCACACGGGGTTTTAACAGTTGTATTGGCCCTGGGGAAAGCTGGGATCTTTAGGATTATTAGAGCAGCAGTGCATTCTCAAGCGCCCATGAACTAGAGAGAGTGTTCTTCCAGTAAAAGGTCTCATAACCTACAAAGATCCTAAATATCTGCATGAGCCCTCCCTTCTGGCTTTTTGCATGGTTGGCTGTCTGCAAACACATTTTCTGCTGTTTCATTGCTGCTGAGCTCAGAAGAGCAGTGTAAGCATTTATTAATTCGCTTTTATCTTTTGTGATCTCGCTCATTCAGCGAGAGGGACTTGATTAGACAGCTCCGGTGAGCAGCGCACTCAGCACTATGGAGCGTGGGTCTCAGAAACGTTCTGGCAGGAACAGAACGGAAGGCAGGCCAGCTCTTCAATGCAACCGGGCGTTGGTTAAAGCTGAGGTCACTGGCTGCATTATTCAGGGGGTCATACTGCTTTGCAGAGGCTCCCCGGCTGATTCCCAGAAATAGATGCTTCACAAAGGTGGCTCGCTCTTGCTTCTTAACCATTTGGAGTCTGCAGACCTAATGAGCTCCAAAAGCACGTTCTGATTTGCAAAGAAAACGAACAATTTCTCACGACTTCACATTGATTTGTCCATAATTCTCTGTTTTTAAAGTGCTTGACATTTCATCCTGTTTACAATAATGCCATAAACTTGTACGTATAACAGACAGATTCTAGTGCTGGGAGTTAACACTTTAGAACTCCTCTCATTCTGAACTGATGGGAGAACGCAGCTCAGAGGCAGTTAAACCTAAAAACTGAAATCAGAGCCAAATGATGAAAATAGGCAAAAGCATAAGATGTAAAACAGTAGTTAGACAGGCCAAGAGAGACTTTGAGAGAAAGCTTACCAGTGAGGTAAAAACTAATAAAAACGTTTTAAAGTACATTTGAAGCAAAAAGCCTGTGAGGGAGTCATTTGGGACGTTAGGTGACCAAGAGGAAAAAGGGGCGCTCAGGGAGGACAAGGAAATAGCAGAAAAACGAAATGAGTTCTTTGCCTCAGACTTTAAGGAGAAGGATATTGGAAAGATACCTGCACATGAGGAGGTTCTGAGCAACTAAAACAAATATCTGTGACAATGGAGGATGTAATAGATCAGATTGACAAGCTAAAGAGTAAAAAATCACCGGGACCAGATGGCATCCATCCCAGAGTTCTAAAAGAACTAAAACATGAAATCACTAACCTGCTATTAGTAAACTGTAACCTATCATTTAAAATTAGCCACGAAGGCTGAAAGATGATCAATGTGATGCCGATTTTTAAAAAGGAATTTAGGTGTGATCGGGAAAATTATAGGCTGGTGAAACAATATCACTGCCCATATAGATACAGTTTCATGGGGAAGAGTCAACAAGGTTTTAGCAAGGAGCCATTGTGTCGTACCAGCCTTTTATTATTTTTTGAAGGTGTTAATAACTATAAAAAGGCGAGCCAGTTGATATAGGATATTTGGATTTAGAGTCCCTCATAAGAGACTCTTCAGGAAATTACAAGGTCATGAGATAGGAGCAGAGTCCTGTGGTGCATTGATAACTGGTTAAGAGGCTGGAAACAGAGGGTAGGACTAAATGTTCAGATTTCCAAATGGAGAAAGGTCATTAGCAGAGTATCACAGGGATTGGTACCGGTACCAGTGCTGTTTAACACTTTCAGAAATGATCTGGAAAAAGGAAAAATGAATGAGGCGATCAAGTTTACAGATGACACAAAATTTAGTCAAAGTTGTTAAAATGGCAGCAGAACTGAGACCAGGAGACTGGGCAACTGGATGGCAAATGAAATTTAATGTGGAAAAGTGCAAAGTGATGCCCAGAGGGAGAAATAATCCCAACTACAGGCACACGATGCTGGGCTCTGTCATGGGAGTCACCACCCAGGAAAAGGACCTCAGAGGCCCAGTGTGGCGGTGATCAAAAGGCAAATAGAGAGTTAGGAATGCCCTGAAGAGGAACGGAGAATAAACAGAGAATATCGTATTGCTCCAGTATCGCGCCATGGTGCAAGTACACCTTGAGTACTGGGTGCAGTTCTGGTCATCACATCCCAAAAAAGATGAGAAGATGCAGAGGAGGGTGAAAAACAGAATAAGGGGATGGAACATCTCTCCTATGATGAGAGGCCATGCAGGTGAGGGCTCTGCAGCTTGGAAAAGAGACGGCTGAGAGGGGACGGGATAGACGTTTATAAAATGGGTGGGTAAATGAAAGAGTTATTTACCACGACAGGACAGCTATCCATGAAACTAACAGCAGAGTCAAGCAAACCATGCAAAGTCCGTTTTCATCAAGCACCGCATCGAGCTGTGGAATCTGTTGCCAGAGAACGTGATCCTGGCGACGAGCGTAGCGGCCTTTAAAAGAGGCTTGGACAAGTTCCCGGAAGAAAAGTCCCCAACAAATTATAAGTTAGGTAGTGTAAAGAAAGCCATCGCCATCCCTAGGAGAGAGTAAGAGGAATTAGATCTACTCTACGGGATCTGCCAGGCACCTGCGACCTGGATTGCCCACTGTCAGAGACAGGATGCTGGGCTCGATGGACCTTGGTCTGACCCAGTATGACCCTTCTTATGTTCAGAGAGCTCCAATGATGAAATACAGGAATTGCAAACATGCCGTGATCTAATATGACCAGAAGTTATTGCTCCCTTTGGGACCAGTGCATTCCAGTTAGCACCGCTCTTTACAGCGTATCACAGAATACGCTAAGATCAGTTTAATATATGCCAGAAATAATCTGCAGTTCTTCCACCTTGGGATTTGATCCTGTAAGATCTCAGCAGCTAAGGGAATTTAGGGACGGACAGACCAGGTGGAAGATCCCTGAGAGGAGCTGTTTCTGGGAGCTGCAGGAAAGGGGTTTGTGATCTCGTCAGAACGGGGTGCTTTTCTCTCTCAGCCATGCATAGCTCTTTGCTCCTCTGAATGCTGCCTTGTGAATGGTACATTAAACAGATCTACTGGACCCAGGGAAGGTCAAAAGTGGGGAACGTCTGTCGGTACAGACTGCCATGCATGTTCAAACGAACGGAGCTGCAGGTCTTCACTTTGGAAACTCGCCTGCATGAAATTCCACTCGTTCCTGGTATGGCGTAGCCTGTGCACGTGGACTTGTGTGCACACTTTTTATCCACTTAAATCTCAACACTGTACCCTTCAGCACCTCCTTTTGGCTTGTGGAAAAGTGCACGTGAAATGGAGTTACAGGCAAAAAACAGCAAATTTTCCAACAAGACATTTCTATGTATAAAATCGCATTTTCTGTGCATAAAGGGCTTTGAAAATCCAGCCAAAAGGGCTACGTTTTCAGAGGTCTGCATGTCAGGTACATGAGATGGACTTCTAGGGACCAGTTAGATGTTTAGAAATTTCCAAGGACACAAGTCACATAAGAACATAAGAATTGCCGAAGATCCATTGAGCCCAACCCATCCTCTCTCGACAGCAGCCAATCCAGGTCACAAGTACCTGGCAGATCCCAAGAGTAGATCCGTTCCTTCTGGCTCCCTCCCAGGGGATAAGTGTGGCTTTCCTCGTCTACCTGCCCAATGGTTTATGGACTTTTCCTCCAGAAACGTCTCCATACCCTTTTTAAACCCCACTCTGCTAGATGCCTTGATCACATCCCCCAGCAAAGAAGTTCCCAGCTTGATTGCTGAGTAAAGAAATTCTCTCTCTGATATGTTGTGAATCTGTTACCTGTTAGTTTCATGGAGTGTCCGCCAGTCCCAATATAAACCTGTATCATAACCGCTGTCAGTCACCTCATCCCAGCAACCCTCGCCTTTCATCAGAAGGATCCGTTCCTTCCCCATTGTCATTTTTATTGCCCTTTTTTGCATCTTTTCTCATTCCACTCTATTTTGAGATGGGACGACCAGAATTGCAAACAATACTCAAGGTTCAGTCGTGCCAAAGGTCAATAGAGAGCCATGGGGGTGGCTAGCTGGAATGGAGGGTACTATCTGGTGATTACTACCCTTACTCAATAAGCCTTCGCACGGTTAATGCAACTCCAACATTGCTCTCTGCTTCAACGGCAAGGGGAAATGTGGAAAAGAGGATTTGCATTCAGACAGCAACCAACAAGGACTGAACTTCACAGTCTGGGAAAATAAATAAGCGTGGGGGTAGCTTGCTTACTGCGGCGGTTACTACCCTAAATCAGTTAAGCCTGATACTTCACTTTGAATGCATACACATCATTGCTGTCTGCTTCAATGGCAGGGAGAAATGTGGAAAAGAGGATTTGCATTCAGACAGCAACCAACAAGGACTGAACTTCACAGTCTGGATAAATAAATAAGCATGGGGGTAGCTTGCTTACTGCGGCGGTTACTTTCCTAAACCAATTAAGCCTTATGCTCACCTTTAATGCAACTCCAACATTACTCTCTGCATTGATGGCAGGAAATTTGAATAAAAAGTTACCAACAAGGGCCCTGAACTTGGTGGTTGGTGAAACAGATAAGGATGGGAGCTTGCTGGGCTGACTGGATGGGCCGATTGGTCTTTTTCTGCCATCGTTTCTCTGTAATATGATATTTTCTGTTTTATTTATTCTGCATTCTTTCCTGAATCATTCCTAACATTTTATTTGTTTCTTTGACGGCCACCACACACTGAGCTGAGGGTCTTAGTGTATTAGGGATGTACGGTCGCTTGTAACAAATGCCAAAAATGCAATGAATGAGTTCATTTTTGTTTTGTTCCAAATGGAATGAACTGAAAATAGTCTACGAACCCCCCCCCCACACACACACACACGTTTTTGGGTATTTTCATATTTGTGACATTTAAAAAAAAAAAAAGGGGGGGGGAGGGGCTCCACACCCCTGGCTGAGCCTTCCTGGCCAAAAACTTCCCAGGCCTGGCGGGGCTTAGCACTGAGTGGGCCCTGGTGTCAAACCCTAGCACTGGGCTGAGCCGAGAGCTGGACTGGGCTGGGTCGGACCTAGCGCTGACGCCTGGCGCTGGACCGGGGACTCCGGTTGCTCCTGTCCGGGTTCCCAGTGCTTGAAAACTGATGCCTTGAGCCTTGAGGTGGGCGCCGAAGTGACAACATTTCAGCATCTTCCTCCAGCGAGGTAGCACCAATTTGTGCCGCCATAAAAATGTACAGCCGTACATCAAAGTGGTGCCGGCTGCATCGGTCGAAGGCCTAGCCCTCAGCCACTGACTTATCCACATATTTATTAACACTTTCAAAAACGTCTAGTAGCTTGGTAACGCAAAACTTCCCTTTGCTTCATCCATGTTATGTTCCTTCACCTCTTGTTAATTGTAAACCGGCATTCAAAGATTCAGCCCAAAGATTACACGGTGCCTTTTGTTTCATGCAGAAATGTTATCCTGCCCGACTCTATACCATCTTTAAAATTCAGTGCCACCCCTCCCATATTTGATCTGCCCTGCCATGTTTGTATAATTTGTACCCTGGTATCTGTGTCCTGCTGGTTATCCTCCTTCCATCGGGTCTCTGAGAGGCCAGAACCAGGGAGAGAGAGAGAAACATTGAACACGATGGCAGGAAATTACTATGTACCCCCCTCTACAGGGACCTCCCGGAAAGCAGGGGTCACTCCCAGATCTTCCGGTTCTCACACTAACACCCTTCACTTGCCCCGGGGTGCAGGTAGGAGGATTCGACCCCTGAAAACCTACCCCAACCCCCCTCCCTGCGCGCGCCGAGCCTATTTCGCATAGGCTCGGCGGCGAGCGCAAGCCCCGGGACGCACGTAAGACCTAGGGCTTGCAAAAAGGGGCGGTCGGGGCGTGGCCAGGGGGCGCGGTTAGGGATCGGGGGCGTGTCCGGGGGCTTGTGGGCGGTCCGGGGGCATGGCCAAGTGCCCAGACATAGCGGCCTGTGTCGGGGCCTGCTGCGCCGGCGCACGTAAGTTACTACTGCCCAGAGGTAGTAGTAACTTCTCCGATAAAGGTAGGGGGGGTCTAGATAGGGCCAGGGGGGTGGGTTAGGTAGGGGAAGGGAAGGTGCGGGGGGGGGGGGGTAGAAAAAAAGTTCCCTCCGAGGCCGCTCCGATTTCGGAGCGGCCTCGGAGGGAACGGGCAGCGCGCGCAGGGCTCGGCGCACGCAAGTTGCATAAATGTGCACCCCATTTCACGCGCCGACCCCGAATTTTATAAGATACACGTGGCTACGCGCGTATCTTATAAAATCCAGCGTACTTTTGTTCGCGCGCGCGCGTACGTTTTTAAAATCTACCTCAGCATCTATTGCACCTGAAGACTGGAGGATGTCCAATGTAACCCCTGATATTTAAAAAGGGCTCCAGGGGTGATCTGGAAACTATAGACAGGTGAGCCTGACTTCAGTGCCAGTACAAATAGTGGAAACTATTCAAAAAGGCAAAAATCACAGAACATATAGAAAGACATGGTTTAATGGAACAAAGTCAGCATGGCTTTACCCAGGGCAAGTCTTGCCTCACAAATCTGCTTCACTTTTATGAAGGGGTTAATAAACATGTGGGTAAAGGTGAACCGGTAGATATAGTATACTTGGATTTTCAGAAGGCGTTTGACAAAGTTCCTCATAAGAGGCTTCTAGGAAAAGTAAAAAGTCATGGGATAGGTGGCGATGTCCTTTCGTGGATTGCAAACTGGCTAAAAGACAGGAAACAGAGAGTAGGATTAATGGTCAATTTTCTCAGTGGAAGGGAGTGGACAGTGGAGTGCCTCAGGGATCTGTATTGGGACCCTTACTGTTCAATATATTTATAAATGATCTGGAAAGCAATACGACGAGTGAGGTAATCAAATCTGCAGATGACACAAAATTATTCAGAGTAGTTAAATCACAAGCAGATTGTGATAAATTGCAGGAAGACCATGTGAGACTGGAAAATTGGACATCCAAATGGCAGATGAAATTTAATGTGGACAAGTGCAAGGTGTTGCATATAGGGAAAATAACCCTTGCTGTAGTTACCGGATGTTAGGTTCCATATTAGATGCTACAACCCAAGAGAGAGATCTAGGTGTCATAGTGGATAACACATTGAAATCGTCGGCTCAGTGTGCTGCGGCAGTCAAAAAGCAAACAGAATGTTGGGAATTATTAGAAAGGGAATGGTGAATAAAACGGAAAATGTCATAATGCCTCTGTATCACTCCATGGTGAGACCGCACCTTGAATACTGTGTACAATTCTGGTCGCCGCATCTAAAAAAAGATATAGTTGCAATGGAGAAGGTACAGAGAAGGGCAACCAAAATGATAAGGGGAATGGAACAGCTCCCCTATGAGGAAAGACTAAAGAGGTTAGGGCTGTTCAGCTTGGAGAAGACGGCTGAGGGGGGGAATATGATAGAGGTGTTTAAAATCATGAGAGGTCTAGAACGGGTAGATGTGAATCGGTTATTTACACTTTCAGATAATAGAAGGACTAGGGGGCATTCCATGAAGTTAGCAGAGTAGCACATTTAAGACTAATCGGAGAAAATTATTTTTCACTCAGCGCACAATTAAACTCTGGAATTTGTTGCCAGAGGATGTGGTTAGTGCAGTTAGTATAGCTGTGTTTAAAAAAGGATTGGATATGTTCTTGGAGGAGAAGTCCACTACCTGCTATTAAGTTCACTTAGAGAATAGCCACTGCCATTAGCAACTGTAACATGGAATAGACTTAGTTTTTGGGTACTTGCCAGGTTCTTATGGCCTGGATTGGCCACTGTTGGAAAAAGGATGCTGGGCTTGATGGACCCTCAGTCTGACTCAGGATGGCAATTTCCTTTGTTACTTACCCTCTTACTACCTTCAGATTTCCACTCAGTAACACAAGCTTTCATTCTAACAAACTTAGATTATTGTAATTCATTATATGTAGGACTACCCACATCAACTATCCACCCCCTGCAACTCCTCCAAAATGCTGCAGCTCGCATCCTTTTAACTTACCTTGAAGAGAACACATCACACCTATCCTCCAGCAGCTTCAATGGCTGCCAGTTGTTGCGGTCCTGGCCGCGAGCACCGTGACCAGGCCCTTACCTCCTTGTTCCCAAACCTGCTCCCTCCTCCCGAGCCCTGGCTTGCGGCCTGTTTGGCCCCGCTGGGGCTGCACCACCGTGAAGGTGCCTGAAAAAGCCCTGCTCCTAGGCGCGCACGCGCGCCTCTTGGGCGCCTTTCTAGCCTGTTTCCCGCCAGTGGTGACTCCGCCCAGTTCCTGACATCAGACGCTGCAGCCTTGATAAGCCGGCCGCGGCCGTCCAGTCCTTGTCTTGCATCGGGTTAGCCTCCCAGTTTCCTGTTGCGCTGTGCCCTGGAGTGACTCGCTTGGTTCCTGCCTGCCTGCTACAGTACCTGCTTGGTTCCTGCCTGCTACAGTACCTGCTTGGTTCCTGCCTGCCTGCTTGCTACAGTACCTGTGTGGTTCCTGCCTGCTACAGTACCTGCTTGGTTCCTGCCTGCTTGCTACAGTACCTGTGTGGTGCCTGCCTGCTACAGTACCTGCTTGGTTCCTGTCTGCTACAGTACCTGCTTGGTTCCTGCCTGCTTGCTACAGTACCTGTGTGGTTCCTGCCTGCTTGCTACAGTACCTGTGTGGTTCCTGCCTGCTTGCTACAGTACTTGGTTCCTGCCTGCCTGCTTGCTACAGTACCTGTGTGGTGCCTGCCTGCTACAGTACCTGCTTGGTTCCTGCCTGCTTGCTACAGTACCTGTGTGGTGCCTGCCTGCTACAGTACCTGCTTGGTTCCTGTCTGCTACAGTACCTGCTTGGTTCCTGCCTGCTTGCTACAGTACCTGTGTGGTGCCTGCCTGCTACAGTACCTGTGTGGTTCCTGCCTGCTACAGTACCTGCTTGGTTCCTGTCTGCTACAGTACCTGCTTGGTTCCTGCCTGCTTGCTACAGTACCTGTGTGGTTCCTGCCTGCTACAGTACCTGCTTGGTTCCTGTCTGCTTGCTACAGTACCTGTGTGGTTCCTGCCTGCTACAGTACCTGCTTGGTTCCTGTCTGCTACAGTACCTGCTTGGTTCCTGCCTGCTTGCTACAGTACCTGTGTGGTTCCTGCCTGCTACAGTACCTGCTTGGTTCCTGTCTGCTTGCTACAGTACCTGTGTGGTTCCTGCCTGCTACAGTACCTGCTTGGTTCCTGTCTGCTTGCTACAGTACCTGTGTGGTGCCTGCCTGCTACAGTACCTGTGTGGTTCCTGCCTGCTACAGTACCTGTGTGGTGCCTGCCTGCTACAGTACCTGTGTGGTGCCTGCCTGCTACAGTACCTGCTTGGTTCCTGTCTGCTTGCTACAGTACCTGTGTGGTGCCTGCCTGCTACAGTACCTGCTTGGTTCCTGTCTGCTACAGTACCTGCTTGGTTCCTGCCTGCCTGCTTGCTACAGTACCTGCTTGGTTCCTCCTGCCTGCCTGCTACAGTACCTGCTTGGTTCCTGTCTGCCTGCTTGCTACAGTACCTGCTTGGTTCCTGCCTGCTACAGTACCTGCTTGGTTCCTGTCTGCCTGCTTGCTACAGTACCTGCTTGGTTCCTGCCTGCTACAGTACCTGCTTGGTTCCTGTCTGCCTGCTTGCTACAGTACCTGCTTGGTTCCTGCCTGCCTGCCTGCTACAGTACCTGCTTGGTTCCTGTCTGCCTGCTTGCTACAGTACCTGTGTGGTGCCTGCCTGCTACAGTACCTGCTTGGTTCCTGTCTGCCTGCTTGCTACAGTACCTGCTTGGTTCCTGCCTGCCTGCCTGCTACAGTACCTGCTTGGTTCCTGCCTGCCTGCTACAGTACCTGCTTGGTTCCTGCCTGCTTGCTACAGTACCTGCTTGGTTCCTGCCTGCCTGCCTGCTACAGTACCTGCTTGGTTCCTGCCTGCCTGCTACAGTACCTGCTTGGTTCCTGCCTGCTTGCTACAGTACCTGCTTGGTTCCTGCCTGCCTGCTTGCTACAGTACCTGCTTGGTTCCTGCCTGCCTGCCTGCTACAGTACCTGCTTGGTTCCTGCCTGCCTGCTACAGTACCTGCTTGGTTCCTGCCTGCTTGCTACAGTACCTGCTTGGTTCCTGCCTGCTTGCTTCAGTGCCTGCTTGGTTCCTGCCTGCTACAGTACCTGCTTGGTTCCTGTCTGCCTGCCTGCTACAGTACCTGCTTGGTTCCTGCCTGCCTGCTACAGTACCTGCTTGGTTCCTGCCTGCCTGCTACAGTACCTGCTTGGTTCCTGCCTGCCAGCTACAGTTCCTGCTTGGTTCCAGTACCCGAGTCCTGCTACAGTTCCTGCCTGGTTCCAGAACCCGAACCCAGTTACAGTATTGCTACTGACTTAGTGTGTTTCCAGTTACCTGTCCTGATCCACAACCCGCCTAAGTCCCAGCGGCCGGGCCCCTACGGGCTCCTCCTGGGGGGGCTTCAGCTTCCAAGGGTGAAGTCACCTAAGTCCCAGCGGTTGGGCTCCTTCGGGCTCCTCCCGGGGGAGTCCCAGCTTCCAGGGTGAAGAGCATCTACGTCCTGCCTGAACATCTGCCTCCCGGCCTGCTATTCATTAGAGACATTGACCATCTATTCCCAGTCTCCAGCAGGTCAGCCCAAGGGTCCACTAAACTGAGACTCCCATAACACCAGTATCTTATCGCATCACCTATAAAATTCTGTCAATTATCCACAATTTGTTATATAATTCTAACTCAATTTGGCTCTGCTCCCTACTAAGAAATATAAACCCTCTCGACAAGTTAAATGTAAGACAGTGATAAGACAGGCTAAGAGAGAATTTGAAAAGAAGTTGGCCGTAGAGGCAAAAACTCACAGTAAAAACTTTTAAAAATATATCTGAAGCAGAAAGCCTGTGAGGGAGTCAGTTGGACCGTTAGATGATCGAGGGGTTAAAGGGGCACTTAGAGAAGATAAGGCCATCGCGGAAAGATTAAATGATTTCTTTGCTTCGGTGTTTACTGAAGAGGATGTTGGGGAGATACCCGTTCCGGAGAAGGTTTTCATGGGTAATGATTCAGATGGACTGAATTAAATCACAGTGAACCTAGAAGATGTGGTAGGCCTGATTGAAACTGAAGAGTAGTAAATCACCTGGACCGGATGGTATACACCCCAGAGTTCTGAAGGAACTAAAAAATGAAATTTCAGACCTATTAGTAAAAATTTGTAACCTATCATTAAAATCATCCATTGTACCTGAAGACTGGAGGATAGCAAATGTGTAACCCCAATATTTAAAAAGGGCTCCAGGGGCGATCCGGGAAACTACAGACCGGTTAGCCTGACTTCAGTACCAGGAAAAATAGTGGAAAGTGTTCTAAACATCAAAATCACAGAACATATAGAAAGACATGGTTTAATGGAACAAAGTCAGCATGGCTTTACCCAGGGCAAGTCTTGCCTCACAAATCTGCTTCACTTTTTTGAAGGGGTTAATAAACATGTGGATAAAGGTGAACGGGTAGATGGCGTTTGATAAAGTTCCTCATGAGAGGCTTCTAGGAAAAGTAAAAAGTCATGGGATAGGTGGCGATGTCCTTTCGTGGATTACAAACTGGCTAAAAGACAGGAAACAGAGTAGGATTAAATGGGCAATTTTCTCAGTGGAAGGGAGTGGACAGTGGAGTGCCTCAGGGATCTGTATTGGGACCCTTACTTTTCAATATATTTATAAATGATCTGGAAAGAATATGACTAGTGAGGTAATCAGATTTGCAGATGATACAAATTGTTCAGAGTAGTTAAATCACAAGCAGATTGTGATAAATTGCAGGAAGACCTTGTGAGACTGGAAAATTGGGCATCTAAATGGCAGATGAAATTTAATGTGGACAAGTGCAAGGTGATGCATATAGGGAAAAATAACCCATGCTATAATTACACAATATGGGTTCCATATTAGGTGTTACTACCCAAGAAAGAGATCTAGGCGTCATAGTGGATAACTCATTGAAATCATCACTTCAGTGTGCTGCAGCAGTCAAAAAAGATATAGTTGCGATGGAGAAGGTACAGAGAAGGGCAACCAAAATGATAAAGGGGATGGAACAGCTCCCCTATGAGGAAAGGCTGAAGAGGTTAGGGCTGTTCAGCTTGGAGAAGAGACGACTGAGAGGGGATATGATAGAGGTGTTTAAAATCATGAGAGGTCTAGAACGGGTAGATGTGAATCGGTTATTTACTCTTTCGGATAGTAGAAAGACTAGGGGACACTCCATGAAGTTAGCATGGGGCACATTTAAAACTAATCGGAGAAAATTCTTTTTTACTCAACGCACAATTAAACTCTGGAATTTGTTGCCAGAGGATGTGGTTAGTGCAGTTAGTGTAGCTGTGTTTAAAAAAGGATTGGATAAGTTCTTGGAGGAGAAGCCTATTACCTGCTATTAATTAAGTTGATTTAGAAAATAGCCACTGCTATTTGAAATAATATGAAATAGACTTTGGGGCAGATTTTAAAACCTGCGTGCGGGCACAGATTTGTTCGTGCAACCCGGCGAGAACAAATCTACGCCCAATTTTATAACATTTGCGCGCGTGCTATAAAATTCAGGGTCGGTGCGCGCAAGGGGGTGCACAATTGTGCAACTTGCGTGCACCGAGCCGCACAGCCTGCCTCGTTCCCTCCCAGGCCGCTCCGAATGCTTCCTTGGAGGGAACTTTCCTTCCGCCCCCCCTTGCACCTTACCCTACCTAACCCGCCCCCAGCCCTACCTAGACAGGTATGACAGCTTCGATCCATGGTCAAATGCACACTAGAAGTACCGTCTGTAAAAATCGCAAGTTTAGCACTAACTCAAAAGCGGGCCTTCTCCATTGCTGGCCCGATCCTGTGGAAGTCTCTCCCGGAACAAATTCGCTTAACCGCTAATACTAAAGAATGTAAGAAAGCTCTGAAAACGTATCGTCATACCATTGCCTATAATATTCAATAACTATTACCGCATACTCGCTGCAGAAATTGTTTTAATAATGTTTTAATGTAAATGTGATTTATTTTATGATAGCTTAGTTTGGCTTTTAACTGTGAATGTCTTACTGTAAACTGCTTAGACGGGCAGATTCCTGTCCTATTTGCGGGATATAAAACCTTTCAGATAAATAAATAAATGTTCTTAAAGCCTCTTCTGACATCACACACTCAGGCTCTGTGACGATTCTGATGCATATAGTAGCTGATGGAATAAGCTGCACTGATCCATGTGTAGCATGGATTTTTCTGCACTAAAATAATCTTGGTATGCAGTAGGGGCTGGATTTTAAAAGCCCTGCGCGCCGGCGGCCTATTTTGCATAGGCTGCCGGCGCACGCACCGCCCCGGGATGCGCATAAGTCCCGGGGCTTCGTAAAAGGGGCGGGGGAGGGGGCGTGTTCGGGGGCGGTTCGGGGCAGGTCTGGGGGCATGGCGCCGGCCCGGGGGCGTGGCCGAGGCCTCCGGATCAGCCCTCGGGTCGGGTGATGGCGCGCCAGCATCTCGCTGGCGTGTGCAGATTTACGCCTGCTTTTGGCAGGCGTAAATCTGCCAACAAAGCTAAGGGGGGGGTTAGGGAGGGGAGGGGAGGAGGAAGGAAAGTTCCCTACCCCTAGGAGTTTTAACAAGGAAAAAAACCAAAGAAAAACTTGCGCTAGGTCATGCATTATTAGCCAAGAAGGCTAAAGAAAGCTATTGCTGTTCCTTGCTCTCCCAGTAATCCTGGCTTTTTCAAGCTCTCCTCTCCTGCAGCTTGGGGATCGTTCAACTCCCTTCCCACCCCTATGACCGCAGCTGTTTAAAAACTTTCCCCCGGCCCTCAGACTTCAGCTCTCAGACCTCCCCTCCCTTGCCACAACGTTGCTCACCTTAGCTCCCTCCCTGCCGTGGGTGTGGAAGTTGGGAGACGGCGGCCTGAGGGATGCTGAGCGTGAGAAGCGGGATCTGCCGGGTACTGGTGACCCAGACTGGCTTCTGTCTGAGACTCAGTGGATCTGTGACCCAATGTGGCACGTCCTATGTTCAGGGACGTCCACATTCAGTGCATTTAGCAAGTTATCCGGCTGAAGAAAGATTTGGTCACTTGTCCTGCTAGATTCTTGGATTTAGCCGGCTATGTTGGAGGCATTCCAGGGGTGTAATTGGGAGGGGTTGAGTAGCCGGATAATATCGCCAGCTAAGTCTGGTTGGGTCAAAGATCTGTCCTAAAACCAGCCAGTTACAGTGAGCCGGCTAACTTTAGGACAGCTGGCATTAATAGTGAGGCTGCACTCTTGAATATACCTCCAAAGTTAGCCGGCTACCTTTTCTTTCTGGACAGAGACGGAATATGGACCTCCTTAGCAGTCCTCAGTGAACCTTGACCCAGAATGCGCTGTTCCACGATTTAAGAGGACAGCGAGAGCCTCTGCAGCTCGGAAGCGTGGGCCCTCATTCTTAATCAGTGCACTCTGGCAAAACGCAGAAAGCAAGGCTGTAAACAGGTCAATGCATCGCTGGGCTGACAATGCAGATCATCAACGGCAGCAGACTGAAAGTTTTAGACTGAAAACACGCGTTCATTTTCTGCCACTGATAACTTTCTAAGGCAGTGGTAAAGCAAGAAGAAAGGTTATGTGGGCCAGCCCGGAAGTAATCACTGCACGGTGCCATCCAGAGGACCGGACGTCTGCTCCCGGGGTCAGCCAGGGCTGGGGATGCTGGAAACATAATTACTGAAATCATATGAGTCCAATAAGGAGATAAATATCAAGCAGATGAAATTTTCTGGCTGCACTCGTTAAATCTGTCCCCTGTGGTTAGCCAGGCCAGAAGCTCCGGTGCTAAGTTCATCCTGACGGGCAGCACGATGTCAGGTGCTGTTTCTAGATCCCTGCAACGCTGAGCTAGTCCTGCTCGTTGTTCAGGGCCAGCTCAGCCCTAACAAGAATTTCGATGTTGCCAAGCAAAGAGAAAATCCCAGTGCTTGTGGAGGGGTCCTTAGCCCATGGCAGCACAGAGCAGAAGTGAAAGTCGATGCATAGGACATCGAGGAGCCTCGCCGTCACTTTGGGATGCTGCAGGAGAAGGGAAACCAAAGATCCGCTGGCTGTAAGGAGAGAAGGTGGGATCCTTGCACGCACCCACAGCAAATACATTTGTCAATCAGATCCAGCTCTGTGTGACGCCGTAGATATCTGCATTTCTCTTTGGGGGTGTGAATAAAATGTGATGGACTGCTTCCTGTATTGCCCAACCAATGCTCCATCTGCGAGGAGCAAAGAGGAGCCGCAGGTCCACATAGATGAGTTCAGGGCCCATCCTGCGCTGGGTGCTTGCAGGTTAAAGCGATCCCTGCACTGAGGCATCGTCCTTCCCAGCCAGTGACCTGCGGGTAAACTCATGACCTCTGTAAGTCCTCCAGTAATCTTATTGCCCCCCCTTACTCCTGGACCTCCCTCACCGTAATGGAAGCCTCTGACGTTGACCTAACCTTGCGGCGGCTTTCTAATGTCATCCCCATGATCCACGCTGTAAGCCATCGTCAAGGGGCTGGCGGCCATATTAAATTAAAATAATGTTTACTGCACAACATGATGCATGTTAGGTAAATTCAGATTCAACCACTCAATTAAAGGAGCCCCCAGCTTTGTAAGGAACGTGTGCACCTTTGTATACAGCCACCCGACAATCAGCGGCAAGTACAGCGGCGCGCGTGCTCTGCACCTGCTGGAGCTCGAGGTGGCCGGCGGGGGATCGAACAGCTCCCATGCATCTGAAAATGCAATCTGTAGCTGCTGCTTTCCTCCCTCGCCGGGAACGCTGCAAAAGCCGGCATGTACTCCTACCCAGTGCAGTAATTAACAGGACAGACGCCTCTCCCTGCCCCTTAACCTGTGCTGGAACACAGCTCATCTCCCTGCTGATGCTGAGTAAGGAAAGGTCCTGGGTGGTCGGCGCTCATTCCAGGAGAAGGAAGGCTTAAAATACCCCCAGGTGAAGTACGAGAGGGAAGTGCAGGGCTGGAATCGCCCAGATAGGAGACATTGATGCTGCTGTTGGATGAAGGGCTCTGTGCATTGATCTGTATCAGCTAAATGGCTAATATACTTGTTCATTTACATAGGAACATAATAGATGACAACAGATAAAGACCAGTTGGGTTATCCTCCCTGCCAAGAATATATCCCAGCTGTCAGCTGCAGAAGCTTGACCACTTGTAGGAGGTCTCTCTTTGTCTACGTCCATTGATTCTTGTCTTGTGGTTCTCTATCATCTTAGGTAGACAAGTATACGAGTTCCCCCTTTTAATCCCTCACCCATCCACCCATCCCCCACCCCCATGTCTTACCCCCAAGCTTTGTGAATAATTTAAACAGCCAGTGAGGCTGTGAGCCCAACATCCCACTCCTTAGGGGCCCATGGTCTTGCTGGATGGTATCAGGCAACCTGCTGGCCCCAACGCATTCGGTTTCTGAAGAGCTGCAGTCTGCCACTCTCAAACTGACTACCCTGTCACCGGGGGTGTCCCATATGTGTAAATATTCCTGTACCATCCAGTTCTTCTGCCTGCATCCTGGAGTATCAAAAACGGCTTTCAGGGCTGGATGGGCCACTGTTGGAAACAGGATGCTGGGCTTGATGGACCCTTGGTCTGACCCAGTATGGCATCTTCTTATGTTCTTATGCCAAATCATATCTTGGATGGTTGCAAAAGACGATTCACAAGCAATGGTGCTCCATTTGGGATATACTTTAATATCTGAAATATGGTGGTAATGGTGGTTGTGTGGTGTATGTGTGATTTAAATTAACTCTGAGTAATAATTTAACGTTGATGAACTGATTATTTTTTAGTATTTTTTGAGGTTTTTGTTAAATAAGATTTGTGTTTAGTTTACTGATGTATTAGTAAATAGTGTATTTTGTGTCATCTTCGTAGATTTTTTGTGTTAGTATTTGGTGGCACTATTATTGTTGGATTGTGGAACACATAGTATATTAGTATATAATATTTTGGAGTGTATAATTTATATAAGGTTATAGTCCCTTACTGAGTGTATAATTTGCAGTGCTACTTATTATGTTCTTCTGTTGTTTTCCATCTGTTCCTTTTCTCCTCTTCCTGTTTTTTCCTCTCTTCTCTCGCTCCTTCTCTCGTCCTATCTGCTCCCCTCCCCCTCCCCTGGTTTTTGTAATTTCCTCCTTCAGTTATATTGTAAACCGGCATGATGTACCCACGAATGTCGATATATAAAAGCTAATAATAATAATAATAGCAACATGCCACTAGAGTTTGATCAGCTTAGAGAGGCAGTGCTCCCTACACCCATCCCTAAAGAAGTGACATGTCTCACCTCATGCCCAAAGCAGATAGGAATAGTGATCCACGCTCAAGGGGATATCTGTTTAAATATATGGGAGCATGGAAGAATTGACCGTCCTCAAACAAATATTCCAAAGAGTGTTCAATAGTAACAGCATGCAACTTATTAGTTCCAAAGCACATTTGATAAAGGTTAATATGTCCCCCGACATGGACACCGTGTTTCGCCAACAAAGGCTGCGTAAGAAGGAACTGTGCAGGCAGTACTCCTGTTAGGTCCATGTATAAACACTGAAGTGTCTTGAGCTACTGCCTGCACAGTCCCTCCGGACGCAGCCTTTGTTGGCGAAACACGGTGTCCGTGTCGGGGGAATATTAACCTTTATCAAATGGGCTTTGGAACTTTGCAGTCTCTTTACCAATAAATTGCATGTTATTACCACTGAGCACTCTTTGGAATATTTCTCACCTCATGCCCAAACAGTTCCGCTGTTCTTGGGTTATTTTAATCTCCATTGTCTTGGTCAGCGTCATGCTAGTATGGGGCCGCTGGATTCCTTTCAGTTTCCACCTCCAATTATCTGCAGTATCTTTAATCCCCCTCCTCATTTGCTGCATAACGAATAGTTGACGTTTCATAATTATTGCAGAGACGTGTTTGAGGCCATATTTAAATGATTATTAAAATTGATTTTGTAATTTTTCAATATTCAGGGACAAAAAAATTAGCTGGTCGATTTTGCTTCTGTGTAGAAGATGACTTTGTTTCACTCAAGATTTGATCAAAATTAACCCAGTAGGAGGGATGTCATTCCACAATAAAACTCTTCCTCACCATTTTATAGATGAGGTAGTGGATAATCTAGAAGCAAACACTCAGGGGTCAATTTTAAAAGTGTTGCTCGTGCAGAAATGCCCACATACACATGTATGAGGGCTGCATGCGAGCAGTGCACATTTTAAATGGATGCAAAGTACACGCATATTTACCCATGCGTGTGTCAAAAATAAGGGGGTGGGAATGGGCGGGGCACGGGCATTCCAGGCGGGGTCCACAGTTACACGTGTAACTCTGTATTTTAAAACCAGAAACCATGGCGCGCATCAGCTTCTTTCCGCGTAACTTTACTGCTGCTCCAGGTGAGCACAACAAGTCTGTAGATCTTGGGTTTTAGGGCTTACATTTATTTATTTATTTAACAGTTTTATATACCGACCTTCATAGTAAATAACCATATCAGATCGGTTTACAATAAACAAGAATATAACTGGGGTCACAATTCAAGAGAACGAAAGGTAAACAATAGGTAGGAATGAGTCAAAGTTACAATCAACAGGGTAAGGGAACTTGGAAGCTTGCAGGAAGCTGGAAGGAAGACAAGGCAGGAAATAAATAAAAACAAAGTGATAACATAGTGCGTGCGGGTTAAAGCTTAACATGACAGGATGAGGGGTCCAGGTCAACTGGGGGGCGTGCAGGATGAAGAACCAGAGGGGTCTTGAAGACCTCGATACTAAGTGAGCAAACTGGTTGACTAATTGGAAAAACCGTGTTGTCTCTCGCGTGAGCATATTTTAAAATCCATCTGCATGGGTGTGTAAAAGCCGTCAAAGTCCCAGGAAAGATACGTGAAGTACGTTTTCACAAGCAATCTCTTAAGATTAGGTGCATAATTACTTGGGGGAGGTGTATTTTAAAACAAACGCACTCACGTGCACGCATGATTTAAAATGGCAGCGAATCTCTGCTCGCGCGCCGATATGCACATGTATGGGTGCTCGCTGCTCGTTTTAAAATGAGCCTGTCAGATTCTACTTTATGGAAAGAAGACGGGATTAAGATGTGATCGGTCTTGTAAATATAAGAGGGGGACAAAAAGACATTTCCGAAAATGATTGGCCTCCATCAATTTTACCAATTAATTAAAAGAAGCGGAAACTTCCTTGCTCGGATGAGCTACATGAAGTGAAAAGGCTTTCTGATGGGCCCTCTTGTTCCCGATTATGGCCTTGATTTGCCCCAGGATTACCGAGCATGACTGGTGACATGGGCTCGCGGGGAGGCACAATGGGCAGGAGGTGGTTTTTATACTGGGAAGGCCTCTGTCTTGGAAATCCATGACCTAAATTTCTGCTCCGGTGCTATTAATTAGAAGAGGAATGTGCTGGATGTCCGATTCTTATTGTCACCTCCCCTCCCCCGTCATTGCATCTGAGACCACATCTGGTCATTCTTAATATCTCCTGATAGTTTAATATCATGTCGTAACGTGCTTCTAAATCTGTTGTCCCCTTGCGCTGTGCAAAATTTTGAACCCGATGGCTCTCTGGTTCCAGTGCAATACGTCATTGTTAAAAATGGACTCTTCTGAAGAGCTTCATGATGTACTACCATGGTGGCGAGTATAGATAAGGAAAGCTGGTGGCTTTAATCACAGGAGATTTCCTAGCTTTATAAAATGGGGGAGGGGAGTCCTGGAATGAGCATGTGCAAGAGATTATGGTCAATATGTACAAGTTCACAGTGTTTTTGCATTATAATTAATGGCATGATCATTTTAATGTAATGTATGTTATCAGTAAGCTATGTGTCTAAAAGCGTACACAGTTCGTAATCACCATGTTGCATAATCTGATAATTGTGTCCAATAAATCTTCTGGATTTGTTTTGAATAGTAACGGTGGCATTCATCACGGCACATTATACCCAAGCTTTTGGTAATTTGTCATGGAAGGAGTTATCACTGGTTAATCTACATATAATAATATATCAGAAGCAAATACATTTGATGAAGGGATAAAAGGTAAAAGAAGAATCCTGTTTGAAATCATGGAAAACTCTCTTCCTCATTGCCATCATGTCAGGGAACTTCAGGTTCTATCCGTTACAGACACAGATATTCAAAAACCGCTTCGTGTTATGTAGTCATCCTAGATCCTTACTAAAGCTGTCACACCTTTATTTGCTCTGCCTATATTATTCTCAAAGCCACACCCATCCAGTGCCAATGGGAGGGTCTGCAGCTGCCCTAGGAGGTAACGTAAGCATCACGTGAGCTCGCTCTCTCTCTCTTCCAAACCCCAGCCGCTGCCACCTGTCTCATACTTCGCCTCACCCGTGTCTCCTCTTGCTGCCCCATGCGTTCAAAAATGCCACCCTGACCTTTGACAACGACGCAACTCTCACATCCTGCTCCCTAGGCGACTGCCTAGTCCGCCTAATGCTTCACCATCACTCAAGGAGCAGGCTTGACATACCCTCAACTGCAGAAGAATGCTTTTGTTCTACCTCGACAGGAGTAATGGTAATGTTTGTTTTAATACTGATTTTCATAAAAAAATTTCAAAACGGTGTACCATAACAATCAATCAATAGAAAACAATAAATACAGCATTAATAAAATACAATAAATACATCATAAAAGCAAATAAAATATCATTTTAAATAAAATTGTCTAAACAGTCCTTTAATCCCCTTAATCAAAACCCCACAAATATAGCCAAGATTTTACCAGCTTCCGAAACGTCATAAAATTAGCTTCTGTACAGAAGTCCAAAGGTACTGAATTCCACACCAGGGATCCTCATACTGGAAAGTACCCTGCCTTGTATCTTCTGATCTGCTTTCTCCCAGTGAAGGAATACTTAACAGTTCCTTTTGAGACATTAGTACTCTTACTGGTCTATAAGGGTGCAGAAGATCAGCGAGATAATCAGGCTTCCCTGTAATTAAAGCCTTGAGTGTTGAGCAAAGAATTTTAAAGAGTATCGGATAGCAGACAGGCAGCCAGTGTAATTCTTGCAACAAAGGAGAAGCAGGAGCCTATTCTGTAACAGCAGTATATGCTTTAAATTTAGCTCTGTGATACCCAAATATAGAGAATTACAGTAATCAATTCATGACAGTACATGTGCACAAGATAACAAGGTCAGATCAGCTTTGGATAAAAACAAAGCTAGTTTACAAATCTTATAGAGATGATAAAAAACGGATCTGGATAATAGATAATGCACTGTCCAAATTAACTCCCAAGACTTTTGACTACATCTACAAGAGGCATAATATCATTTTGCATAGATGGAGTACGTTTTACGTCTCCCAAGCCACATTGCCTCAGATGTCTGTGGGTTTACTTGGAGCTTGTGTTCATATAACCAACTAGCAATCTTGTCTAAAGAAAAGTTAAAATTATTCATATCCTGAACAGAGCTGGAGTTGAAAGCTGCCAGTACTTGAATATCATCAGCATATATATATATAGCAGCTGAAACCCAAACTTTGAATGAATTCTAGTAACGAAGATAAAAACAGATTAGAAAGTAGAGGTGAAAAAACAGAACCCTGTGGTACTCCATAAGAAACATATTTTATTGATGAATCTGTTCCCCATGCAACAAAAATCTGCCAATCTTCTAGAAATGGCCTAAACCATTTTAAAACTGAGACTGTAATTCCTAATTCTTGCAAATGTGTTAACATGAAAATATGATCCACTGTATCGAAAGCTGGACTCCTATCAATTGAGACTAACAGAACATCTTTGCCCCTATCAATGTTCACTCTAATTTCATTAACCATTGATAATAAAGCAGTCTCTGCACTAAAATTCTTTAAAAATCCTGATTGATCTGGATGCAGTGCATTTGTCTTTTCAGTGAAATTACTTAATTGCATAAAAACTACCTTCTCGATAATTACAAATGTTAAATTAGATGTAAGTCGGTGATTTTTGGGATCAGTGGGTTCTAATGATTTCTTTTTTAGAATAGGACGAACTACAGACAAATTTTAAACTCTGTGGAATAGATCCACAGAAGAGGACCTGAAGGCTCATCTGCATATTCTACCCAGCAGCCTTTGGGACAGGACTCCAGAGGTCACAGCGAGCAATCCAGGCTTTGAACTCCAGAGCCCCAGCTTCCAGAGGCCCCGCACCACTTCCAGCAGAAGAGGACCTGAAGGCTCATCTGCATATTCTACCCAGCAGCCTCTGGGACAGGACTCCAGAGGTCACAGCGAGCAATCCAGGCTTTGAACTCCAGAGCCCCAGCTTCCAGAGGCCCCGCACCACTTGCAGCAGAAGAGGACCTGAAGGCTCATCTGCATATTCTACCCAGCAGCCTCTGGGACAGGACTCCAGAGGTCACAGTGAGAAATCCAGGCTTTGAATTCCACAGCCCCAGCTTCCAGAGACTCCGCGCCGCTTGCAGCAGAAGAGGACTGGAACTTCCTTACTATACTCAATCCATTTACCTTGCTATACCTTATCTGTTTACTAGATCTTATCTGTTTTTATTTGGCTTTATATGTTTTGAATTTACATGGTAATTGTGTTTGGTAGGAATAATTTGTTTCAGATTTTATACAGAAGGAATCTAATTCAAAACAAGAGTTAATAAGCTGGGTAACTAGGAAGAAATAGGTAGATTAATTGTAGTATTTGAGAGTCATTGCCAAACAAATATAAAATAAATCTATAGACTAAAAGTACTTTAGGTTAGCGTTACATCCCTGTTCCCTTAGAAAATTTAAATCAATAAATCAACAAAATTAAGATGCAGGAAGTAGTCCAGCAGTGAGAGGGAAGCTTTCCAGTCTTTTCCACTGAGTGCCACATGTATGATTACATACATGAAGGGTTGCATGTATGCACCCGGTGAAAAGAGCTCTTAGCCTTCAGAGACCACATCCGAGCTCTGGAGGTTAGCGTTGCAGGCCTGGAGGAGCTAAGGGAGACAGAGAGATATATAGAGGAGACCTTCAGGGACATAGTATAGACGTCCTACCTCCAATCTGGTAGTCCCTGTGCTGCTTTGGAGGAGGAAGGTCACCCTGAAGTAGAGCATCAGTTTGATGAGGCAGGAAGCAATCTTGTAGCTAGGACCTGCCCTCAAGATGATATAGTATCCTTTTGCACCGAGAACAGGTCTCCAGGGGCACATGCCCAGGAGGGAAGGTTTAGGACGCCCGTTATAGTTGGTAAGTCAGTTATTAGGCAGGTTGATAGCTGGGTGGCCTAGTGCACATGAGGATCGCCTGGTAACTTGCCTGCCTAGTGCGAAGGTGGCGGACCTCACAGATCACCTAGATAGGATTTTAGACAGTGCTGAGGAGGAGCCGGCTGTCTTGGTACATGTGGGCACCAAAGACATAGGAAAGTGCAGGGGGGAGGTTCTGGAAGCCAAATTTAGGCTCTTAGGTAGAAAGATTAAATCCAGAACCTCCAGGGTAGCATTCTCTGAAATGCTCCCTGTTCCACGCGCAGGTCCCCAGAGGCAGGCAGAGCTCTGGAGTCTCAATGCGTGATGAGACGATGGTGCAGGGAAGAGGGATTCATGTTTGTTAGGAACTGGGGATCCTTTGGGGAAGGGGGAGTCCTCTTCCGAAGGTATGGGCTCCACCTTAACCAGGCTGCTGGCGCTAACCTTTAAAAAGGAGATAGAGCAGCTTTTAAACTGAACAAAGGGGAAAGCCGACAGTTGCTCAGCAGCGCATGGTTCAGAATGATGAATCTTAAAAGGATACTAAGAGAACAGGGAGAATAGGGCATCCCGACAGTGAGGTTTGCAATAAATGCCAAAGGGACCAGGAGTCTGTAAGTAAAGTGCAGAAAGATTCCAAATTACCCCTGACAATTGAAGAGCAGGCTGTTAATACAAGAAACACATTTTGAAATGTCTATATACAAATGCTAGAAGTCTAAAAAATAAGATGGGAGAGTTAGAATGTATAGCACTGGATGTAGATAGAACTGACATCTCAGAGACCTGATGGAAGGAGGATAACCAATGGGACACTGTATCGAAATGATAGGATGGATCAAATTGGTGGAGGGGTCGCATTATATGTTAAAGAGAGCATTGAGTCAAACAAGATAAGAGGAAATAAAATGCAAAGTTGAATATTTATAGATAGAAATTCAGGTGAGAGAGGAAATAAAATAGTAGTGGGGGTGTATTACTGTCCACCTGGCCAGAATGAACATACAGACCATGAAATGCTAAAGAAATTAGGGAAGCTAACAAAAGTCAGCAGCACAGTAATAATGGTAGATTTCAGTTACCCCAGTACTGACTGGGTGAACGTTACAATCAGGACATGCTAGAGAGGTGAAGTTCCTAGCTGGTACCAGAACCAACAAGAGTGGAAATCATTTTAGATCTGGTCCTTAGTGGAACACAGGATTTGGTGCGAGAGGTAACAGTGTTGGAGCCACTTGGCAATAGTGATCACAACATTATCAAATTTGACTTAACTGGAGGGAGAACAAAAACGAAATATATTATGATAGCATTTAACTTTCAGAAAGGTGACTAAAATAAAATGAGGAAAATGGTTAGGAAAAACCTGACAGGTGCAACTGAAAAGGTTGAGTTTAGCTCAGGCATGGATGTTGTTTAAAAATACCATTTTGGTGTTGCGTGTTCCTGTTGTGGCAGGCCCGCGACCGGGCCTACTCACCTCCGGTGCCTGGCTCCCGGACTATGTCTGTCCTCCCTCTGCGGGCTCCTCAGGCTCTCCCTGCTCTTTCACGGACTCCTCCAGTTCCCGGCGGGTCTCCCCATGTGTGCCGTGGGGAAACGCCGCCGTCCAGCGGCCAGCTTTCTCCTAGGAGCGCTGCCTCTTCCTCTTTTAAAGGGCAGCAGCAGGAATCCTACCTGCGGCCCAGATGATGACATCATCGGCCCTGCTACTTAAGGCAAGGCCCGCCACTTGTTCCTTGCCTTGGCAACAGGTCTCCACGCTTGTCGTGTGCTCGTTGCTCGTCCTAGTTCCTGACGTCCTTCCTGGTTCCTGTTCCTGACCTTGTTCCTGGTTCCAGTTCCTGATTCCGTTCCTGGTCCTCCCTAGCCTTGCTTGGACTGACTTCTGGCTTTAACCCCTGCTACACTTGGAGCACGCTTGGGCTGATTACTGGCTTTGACCCCTGCTTCGCTTGGACCACGCTTGGGCTGACTTCTTGCTTTGACCCTTGCTTCGTTGGAACTACGCTCAGGACTGATTATTGGCTTGACCCTTGCTTCGTTGGAACTATGCTCAGGACTGATTCTGGCTTTAACCCTTGCTTCATTGGAACTACGCTCTGGACTGATTCCCTTCCTTGGCTATTGCTCCATTGCACCTTGACTAGCTCTGCCGCCTGCCTCAACTCTTGCGTGTGTTCGACTACGCCTTCGGTATCTCTTGGACTTGGCTCTCTCAGGCTCCGGCCTTCTGCTGTCCGGGTGTCACCTGCTCTCGTGTCTGGCCCTTCTTTGGTGCCTGGGCCTCTGAACTCCTGCCTGACCTGTCTTGGTCCCTCTGATACCTCTGCTGGTCCCTGGCTACCTGCTACACCATCTACTGGGAGTCGTCTCACTGAGGCCTGCCTAAGACCAGCCGGCCCTGGCACCCAAGGGCTCAACCTGTGGGGAATGTGGGCTGGTATTGGCGAAGCTCCAGTTGGCCTCTGCCTCCCGATGCTGGGGACCCGTGGGGCTTGCCCTAGGGGTAGCGTCAACCCTACTTCGGCCCAAGGGTCCACTACCAGTGCAACACGTGGAAGCCCAGAACAGATGTATTCCACGCATTAGAAAAGGTGGAAAGAAGGCTAAATAACTACCAGCATGGTTGAAAGATGAAGTGAGAGAGGCTATAATATCTTAAAGAACATCTTTCAAGAAATGGAAAAAGGATCTGAATGAAGAAAACAAGAAACAGCATAAGCACTGGCAAGTCAGATGCAAAGCATTGATAAGGAAGGCAAAGACAGAATTTGAAAAGAAGCTTGCTGTGGAAGCAGAAATTCGTAATAAAAACTTTCAGGTACATTTGAGGTAAAAAGCCTGCGAGGGAGTCAGTTGGCCCATTACATGATCAGGGGGTTAAAGGAGCACTTAGGGATGACAAAACCATAGCAGAGAGACTAAATTAATTCTTTGCTTCAGGATTCAGTGAGGAAGATGTAAGAGATATATCCATCACAATAACCACAAGTGCCAATAGTTATCACAGTATTAATAGAGATGCAGGATATTAATGACCTGTCATAATAGGCTTCATCTTATGCATAAAACTGCTAGATGAATAACCTTATATTTATCATCGGTCAAGTCCAATTTTTTTTCGATATTTTTTCTTATGCAATGTGCAAATCATGTGGTTCTTTTGAATCCATTTACTTAACTTAAACTTCGCTGAAGCCAGGGACAGTAAAACATGCCCGACATGGAACCATGTTTCGAACTCCCGTTGTTCTTTCTCAAGGGCTCAGTTCAGGCGTTGTAATTGTAGTCCGTCTTGATTTCAAATTCAAAAGATTAGTGCAATGGCGTTTCCCGCGTGTGTTTCTCGCCAGAAACCCATGCCAGAAAATGATATTCAAAAGGTGATGATTCAGAGGAATTGAAACAAATCTCAGTGAACCTGGAAGATGTACTAGGGCAAATTGACAAAATAAAGAGTAGTAAATCACCTGGACCAGATGGTATACATCCCAGAGTGCTGAAAATACTGAGAAATGAAATTGTGGACCTCCTATTGGAAATTTGTAAACTATCAATAACATCATCTATGATACCTGAAGACTGGAAGGTTGTCATGTAACAGCAGTTTTTAAAAAGGGATCAAGGGGTGATCCAGGAACTTACAAACCAATGAGTCTGCTGTCTCTGCCAGGCAAATGATAGTTTTCTATCATAAAGAACAAAATTGCCTGAAAATATAAGTAAGCATAGTTTAGTGAGACAAAGCCAACATGGATTTAGCCAAGGGACGTCTTGCCTCACAAATTTGCTACATTTTTTTGAAGGCGTAAATAAACGTGGATATGGGTGAACCAGTTGATATAATTTATCTGGATTTCCAGAAAGCATTTGACAAAGTCCCTAATGAGAGACTTCTTAGAAAATTAGAAAGTCATGGGATAGGGGGCAGTGTCCTATTGTGAATTGCCAACTGGTTAAAAGATAGAAAATAGAAAGTAGGGCTACATGGTAACTTCTCCCAATGAAAAATGTGAATAGTGGCGTGCACCAGGGATCTGTTCTGGGAGCGATGCTTTTTAATATATTTATAAATGACCTGGAAATGGGAACAACAAGTGAGGTGATGAAATTTGCCAATGACCAAAATTATTTAAAGTTATCAAATCACAAGAGGATTGTGAGAAATTGCAAGAGGATCTTGCAAAACTGGGAGACTGGGCATGTAAATGGCAAATGAAATTTAATGTGGACAAGTGTAAAATAATGCATTTAGGGAAGAGTAACCCAAATTATAGCTACAGAATGCAAGGTTCCACATTAGGAGTCACCACTCAGGGAAAGGATCTAGGGGTCATCATTGAAAATAGTTGAAATCTTCTGCTCAGTGTGCAGCAGCAGCAGCCAAGAAAGCAAATAGGATGCTGGGGATTATTAGGAAAGGAATGGAGAATAAAATGGAAAATGTCACAATGCCTCTATATTGCTCCATGGTGAGACCGCACCTTGAATACTGTGTACAATTCTGGTCGCCGCATCTCAAGATATAGTTGCGATGGAGAAGGTACAGAGAAGGGCTACCAAAACGATAAAGGGGAGGAACAGCTCCCCTATGAGGAAAGGCTAAAGAGGTTAGGACTCTTCAGCTTGGAGAAGAGACGGCTGAGGGGAGATATGAGAGAGGTCTATAAAATAATGAGTGGAGTGGAACGAGAAAATGTCAGTTAGTTGTTTACTCTTTCAAAAAATACAAAGACCAGAGGGGACACAATTAAGTTACTGGGTAATGCATTTAAAACTAATAAGAGAAAATATTTTTTTACTCAATGCATAATTAAGTTCTGGAATTTGTTGCCAGAGAATGTGGTGAAAGCTATTAGTATAGCTGCGTTTAAAAAAGGTTTGGATAAGTTCCTGGAGGAAAAGTCCATTAAGAATTATTAAGGGAGAGTTGCAGAAATCCACTTCTTATCCCTGGGATAAGCAGCTTGGAATCTCTCTACCCCTTGGGATCCTGCCAGGGACTTGTGACCTGGCTTGGCCACTGTTGGATACAGGATACTGGGCTTGATGGACACTTGGTCTGACCTAGTATGGTAAGCCACGATTTGTATTAACCATAGACATTAATGGCTTAGCAAGCCCCAACTCCTTATCCTTGACTAAAATAGAGGGCATTGGGTCTAATTGTGAGGTTGGGTTGTTCATTGAAACAAGACCATTTTCCATACCTAGAATTACAGTCAGATTAAAAGCTTTCCAAGAGCTTGTCCCACTAATTTCTCTCTAGTGTTAGTAGACAACGTGTCAGACTGATTATTTACAGATAGGTTGTCATTACTCCAAGCAGCCATCTTTTTAATCTGATTACTAACAGCTTGAAGCTTATCTTTCAGATCCTGCTTTGGATGCAGAATATTCACAATCTTTTCTTGAAAAGAAACTGCTTTCTGTTGAAAGTGAAGAAGGATTAATATCAGGCACAGGTTGAAAAACATCCCTCTTTGCTTTCTTACTCTCAGTTTTGTAATGATTAATAGTTGCTTTGCATAGCAGCAAATTGTTCTGTCTTATTCTTTTGCCATTTTCTTTCGGATTGGTGAACTTGACGCTTAAGCAGAACCAAACCTGCATTTGATTGTCTTTTTATCTTAAGTTCATCTAATGCTTTTTTCAAGACTAATTCCATTCATCATTTGCTTAGTCAAGGAGAGTTCTGAAAAGCCTGCTGAAAAATGTTGACCCTTATCAGCCAGAGTCATTTTATCAATGGCCTGGAGATTACGTCTACCCACTAAAGTATAAAACTTAAAATTCATCTTTAAAAAAAGAGGACACAGAAAACAAAATGAAACCATCCTCAGTCCAAGAGACAAAAGTTAACCACTGGAGATTTACCAGATCAAAATCCCTTGACGTAATTACTAAATCTAACATGCGCTCTCTTCGAAGGGTAGCTTAAGTTGCATTGAGGAATTCTAGTCTCCGCAGCTTTTCATATCCATCGACAACAAAAAGCCAGGATCAGCAGTAACCAAACAAACCTTATGTAAATGGATAATCACCTGTACAGTCCACAACGCTTAAAAACTCATCACCTGCAAGCAGTCGCCTCCTCCGTTCAAGAAGTGTGCACAGCTACCACATGGCCATTGGGTCACCCTCGTGTAAAACACTATTGTTTAGAACAAGAGTCACGTACAGATAGTGAATTTGGACAATCTGTCCTTGATAACATTTTGCGTTGACTCTTCAACTTCCCGCATCTGTTGAATGGGTTGCAAAAAAAACAAACCCCATTCAATATTGCAAACCTCAGATGGAGAGTTTTCCTTGGGTCGAACTCCTCACCCCCTTCCCTGTTCTTTCTGATTCAGGGTTGGGCTATCTCCTGCTTCCCCCCCTCCTCAGGGCCGGTGGAAGCACTAGGCAAACTAGGCAGCTGCCTAGAGCGCCATTGGTCGGGGGGCGTGGAGGTGGCAAAACATGGTCTCTCCTTCCCGCCCACACTGGCTGGAAGAGAAAGCACCACGGTGTGGTCCCACGTGGGCGGGAAGGACAGAACCTGCCATCGCAACCAGAGGCAGGAAGAAAAGCGCATCCCCGGTGCAAGCAAAGGCAGTACAGGCCCCAGGCCCACGTGGCAGTAAAGAGCAGGAGGAGGAACAGCAGTGCGGCCGGGGCCGGAGCAAGCAGCACCAGACGAGCAGGCATCAGGAGGATGTGGAAAGAGGGATTTGTAATGCCAATGTTTCCTTTTTCTATTTCTTTTAGTGATCCGCTTATTAGTAAATAGAAATCACTTTGTTTTTCCTCTTTTTTTGAAATAAATGACGGTATAGTTCTTTTTTTATGATTTAGATAATTTTCGGATGTACTTTGTATGAGTCATTTATTTTGACTCACTGGGCGTGCACCTCACTGATATTCACTGAACACGGCCATTCAGCCGTCTGCAGTGAATATCACAGAGAAGAGTGGTGAATATGTGCCCGTGCAAATTGGTGCCTGCGATGTGGAGTTTAATGTCCACTTTAAAGACTGTGTCAACAAAGTCACTGGTAAAGGTCAGGGGGAACCAGAGTGCGTGCGGGACCAGTGGCAGGAGCGGCCACGAGCCAGCACCATGGGGTGATGAAAGGAGGTGTGAGAGAGAAAACGGGGTTCCAGACTGGGATGGGCCTAGGCCCCCTGGGATCTTCTGCCCTGCTCAAGGTCGTGCAGGGAGACCTCTGTTTTCACACGTTTCCGCCATTATTATTATTCTTTGTAGCAGAAGGCGGCAGGTATTTGTGCAGCCCTACCGGGCACGTAAGAGACAGTGCCAGCTCCTTGGAGCATACAGTCTAGGCGAGACGACAGACGGGACGCAGAAAACAAACAAGAGGCCATAAGTTACAACGGCGAGGAAGAATTAATTCAGGCAGTTATGCAGACAGCCGGTGGGGCTTAAATGAGGAAGAGAGATCTTCAGCTGAGTAAAGCTGCAAGGAGTGAGGCCTCTTAAGAGTCAGTGCAAGAGAGAACGGCCTGTGGGGCTTCCCAAAACGTCACAGCAGTGCTACGCTCTGACTAAAGCGGGAGTCGAAGGCTTGGTTTGTGACGAGATTATTGGCAATTCATCCCCGCGGGAGAAAGGGAGACCTGCACTCACTGCCCCATCACCAAGGGGGACTGGCGTCTCTGCTCCTTCTGCCGTGTTTTGTGCCTGGCACCACTGTCGCTGCCTCCTGCTCTTGGAACAAGCTGGAGATTCATCCCACTGAATAGAGAAAGGGAGCTGGTGTCTCGCTCAGTCATTCTATTAACTTTAGCATCCATTATACGAGCAGTAAAATCCAAGCTTGGTTGTTTAATCCATTTATCCAGTATATAAAGCAGATCATAGTTGGGCTCAAGGGTCGCAGTCAGCCTGGTCACCCATCCACTGCTCCTATAGAAGTCGGCACTGAAATCTCTAATTCTGTGATTAACAGAAAACAATTCTGCTTTAAGAGAAACAAAGAGAAAGACCATTTTTCAACCTCTAAAGACTTTTTTCAGAAGCCTATTCAGAGAAATATTTTCATTTTACCTTAGAGATAAGCAAAATTCCCTCCGAAATCCCCATGGTAAGAAGACTGTCTTTCACACTGAGAGATCAGAGAGGCTGATACAGTTCTGCTATGCCTCAGCTTTACTTTACATAGGGTTTTCTCACTCCTAGGATCCAGCTGTTTCAGGGTAATTACAGTACTTTTCCAGATAATTTGACAAATGTCCTTAGCCGGTTGAGAAAGAGGCAGCTTCTGCTGGTGGCCGGATATGAGATTTCGGTGCCCATAGGCGGAGTGCTATGCTGGCGCTCGCTTTGAAGCTCTGCCAGCAAGCAGACGTGCAGTCCTCTTTCACCGCAGATATGTGGCACCTTCAAACTTTGCTACCCTAGGCAGTCGCCTGTGCCTCAACCTGACCTGTTTCCTTCACCAGTTGTTACAGATAGGGAACCTTGGATCAAGGGGGAGTTGGCGCTACCTGTGGGGAGCAGCCCCGCAGGTCCCCATCGTCGGCAGGCAGAGCTGGTGGAAGCAGAGGCCCAACTGGAGCTTTGCCAATAGCAGCCCACGTTCCCCTTAGGTTGAGCCCTCGGGTGCCAGGGCCGGCTGGTCTTAAGTGGGAGCCTCTGCAGTGGTGGCAGGCGGGAAATGCTGCGGGCCAGCATGCTGAGCGGTCAGCGGAAGTTCAGCCCAAGGTCGAGGAGTGATTAAGGCAGGCAGAACACAGCAACATCTGTGCACAGGCCGTGGTCGGAGGCAGGCAGCGAGAACCAAGGTCGGAGTCTAAGCGGGGATCGAGGCAGGCAGTGAGGAGCAAGGCTGGTGTCCAAGCAGGCAGAGTACGTGCAGCATCGTGGTCTGGTCCAGAATTAAAGCCAGCAGATCAATCCACAAGGAAGACGAAGAGGAGGAAGACGAGGAGCCCAGGGACATGAAGACACTGAAGACAAATGAGAGGAACTGACCACTGAGGAGGAAATCCAAGGACAAGCAGAGGAGGAAACCATGGACAGGAGACCCAGACTCAGGAACCACAGCAAGCAGGAGCCAAGAATCGAAGACAGGAATGCAGGCAATCCACTACTCCCTAAGGAGTCGACCTTGGGGAGTTGAATTAAGTTGACTTAGAAAATAGCCACTGCTATTACTGGCAACGGTGACATGGAATAGACTTAGTTTTTGGGTATTTTCCAGGTTCTTATGGCCTGGATTGGCCACTGTTGGAAACAGGACCCTGGGCTTGATGGACCCTTGGTCTGACCCAGTATGGCATGTTCTTCTATTCTTATGTTCTTATGACCCATTGCCAAAGCAAGGAGGAGCTGCCAAGGTGGCCTTATATAGTTCTCTGCCGATGACTTCCTCTTGATGCATCCCAGGAGTTTTCCTGCCGTGGGCCCTTAAGAAGGCCGGTGTTGGCGCACACACGTCCCTGGAATAGGAACAGTGTCACAAGCCAGGCTGGAGCAGGGGCTTGCCACACGGGCAGAAGCATTCGTCTTGACAGCGGAGGGAGCAGCGAGGAAGGCCGGCTACACGCAGGAAAGCACTGTGCAGCTCCGGGGGAGGGGGGGGGGGTCCCCTTCCCCAGCGGCAGGACTGGTGGTAAGTGTGGCTGTCCGCTGGATGAGCCCATGGACCACCAATCGTAACACCAGTCAGCCTCTTCTGACGTAGCTGACTGAGAAATCAGAGCTCTGCTGTGTGTAGTAGGGGAACATTTCACATCTGCGACAAATTCATAAGAACTCTTTTACTGCGAATAGATAAAAGTTAGAACAGTACCTGTGCTAAAGGATTCCAAATTATCCCTGTCAACTGAAAAGCAGGCTGTTAATTCCAACAGAAAACACACTTTGAAATGTCTGTATGCCAATGCCAGAAGTCTAAGGCGTAAGATGGGAGAATTAGAATGTATAGCAGTGAATGAGGACATAGACTTAATTGGCATCTCAGAGACATGGTGGAAAGAGGATAACCAATGGGATAGTGCTATACCAGGGTACAAATTATATCGCAATGACAGAGAGGAGCACTTGGCAGAAGGTGTGGCGCTTTATGTCCGGGTTGGCATAGAGTCCAACAGGATAAACATCCTGCATGAGACTAAATACAAAATTGAATCTTTATGGGTAGAAATCCCTTGTGTGTCAGGGAAGACTATAGTGATAGGGGTATACTACCGTCCACCTGGGCAAGATGGTGAGATGCTAAGAAAAATCAGGGAAGCTAACCAATTTGGCAGTGCAATAATAATGGGAGATTTCAATTGGGTAAATGTAACATCAGGACTTGCTAGAGACATAAAGTTCCTGGATAGAATAAACGATTGCTTCATTTATTTTTATTTATTTTATTTAATGTTTTTGTTATACCGAGTTTCATGACAGGCATCACATCAACCCGGTTTACAATTAACAAAGTGTGAGAGCATAACGTAGCGTAATAAACAATATTCTCAATAAGAACCTTGAACTTTTAAATACAGGGAATCAGAAAAAGGATGTGAGAAAGTTACAATAAAACATGGAGCAATTGGTTCAGGAACCAACAAGAGAGGGAGCTATTTTAGATTTAATTCTTAGTGGAACGCAAGATTTGGTGAGAGAAGTAACGGTGGTGGGGCCACTTGGCAACAGAGATCATAACATGATCAAATTTAAACTAATAACTGGAAGGGGGACAATAAGTAAATCTGCAGCTCTAACACTAAATTTTAAAAAGGGAAACTTTGATAAAATGAGGAAAATAATTAAAAAAAAACTGGAAGGTGCAGCTGCAAAGGTTAAGAGTGTACAACAGACATGGACATTGTTTAAAATACCATCTTAGAAGCACAATCCAGATGTATTCCACACATGAAGAAAGGTGGAAGGACAGCCATATGGTTGCTGGCATGGTTAAAAGGTGAGGTGAAAGAGGCTATTTTAGCCAAAAAAAACCTTCCTTCAAAAATTGGAAGAAGGATCCTTCTGAAGAAAATAGGATAAAGCATTAGCATTGTCAAGTTAAGTGTAAAACATTGATAAGACAGGCGAAGAGAGAATTTGAAATGAAGTTGAACATAGAGGCAAAAACTCATAATAAAAACTTTTAAAATATATCCAAAGCAAGAAACCTGCGAGGGAGTCTTAGGGAAGATAAGGCCATTGCAGAAAGACTAAATGATTTCTTTGCTTCTGTGTTTACTAATGAGGATGTTGGGGAGATACCAGTTCCGGAGATGGTTTTCAGGGGTGATGAGTCAGACGAACTGAACCAAATCACTGTGAACCTGGAAGATGTAGTAGGCAAGAATGACAAACTAAAGAGTAGCAAATCACCTGGACTGGATGGTATGCATCCTAGGGTACTGAAGGAACTAAAAAATGAAATTTCAGACCTATTGAGGTGATCAGATTTGCAAATGACAGAAAATTATTCAGAATAGTTAAATCACATGCAGATTGTGACAAATTGCAAGAGGACCTTGCGAGACTGGAAGATTGGGCTTCCAAATGGCAAATGAAATTTAATGTGGACAGTGCAAGGTGTTGCATATAGGAAAAAATAATCCTTGCTGTAGTTGCACAATGTTAGGTTCCATATTAGGAGCTCCCACCTAGGATAAGGTTCTAGGCATCGGCTCAGTGTGCTGCGGCAGTCAAAAAAGCAAACAGAATGTTAGGAATTATTAGGAAGGGAATGGATAATAGAACGGAAAATGTCATAATGCCTCTATATCGCTCCATGGTGAGACCGCACCTTGAATACTGTGTACAATTCAGGTCGCCGCATCTCAAAAAAGATATAATTGCGATGGAGAAGGTACAGATAAGGGCAACTAAAATGATAAGGGGATGGAACAGCTCCCCTATGAGGAAAGACTAAAGAGGTTAGGACTTTTCAGCTTGGAGAAGAGACGGCTGAGGGGGGATATGATAGAGGTGTTTAAGACCATGAGAGGTCTTGAATGAGTAGATGTGACTCGGTTATTTACTCTTTCGGATAGTAGAAAGACTAGGGGGCACTCCATGAAGTTAGCAAGTAGCACATTTAAGACTAATCGGAGAAAATTCTTTTTCATTCAGTGCGCAGTTAAGCTCTGAAATTCATTGCTGAAGGATTTGTTTAGGGCAGTTAGTGTAGCTGGGTTTAAAAAAGGATTGGATAAGTTCCTGGAGGAGAAGTCCATAAACTGCTATTTATCAAGCTGACTTAGGAAGTAGCCATTTCTTGTTGCCGGCATTAGTAGCTTGGGATCTATGTAATGTGTGGGTATTTGCTAGATACTTGTGATCTGATTAGGCCACTGTTGGAAACAGGATGCTGGGCTTGATGGACCCTCGGACTGACCCAGTATGGCAACTTCTTTTGTTCTGAAATAAAATGATTTCGTACTTTAACTGCAACCTAATTGTGCCTGGAATGCATGATTTCCTGTTAGGTGTGTGGGGTTTCCCTACTTCACAAGCAATCTCAGTTTTCATTCTTTACCATGATCTTTGTAGCCTCTTAATTTTTTATTTGGAAATCTGAAGCGTTCAGGGTCATAGGCGTCTAGTGTTAATATGATCTGAAATTGGAGGAAGGCAGAAAATGTGTGGAAATTCTTCTTTATCAAGAGGATGGTGAGATAATGCTGCCCAGCACAGCTGTAGTGACTAAAATGGTGGGAGAAGTCTAGCCTACTTGGGATAAATACAGAGGGAAAGAGATAAGTGGAGATGGAATAGGGTGACACGATGGTGACACGATGGGCAGAGGTCACAGGACAGACCACGTGGCCCAAGAGAACCCTCTCTGCCAGGTATTACTGTAGCACTAAAATCCGTAATGCGGCCTCTCATCTTGAGGATGGAGACCAGAGAGAGCTTAAAAATACTCGTCTGACATGTGAAGAAGGGCGCTGGGAGACATGGACGTCATTGTCTTTGGATAATTCTTATGTTGGGCCAATAAAAGACATTGCAATCTGCAAGGAATACAAAACCTGAAACCTCTTCAAAGAAGTGTCCATTTCTGGACCCTCCACGAGTCCCTTCTGTTCCTTTTTACATCAAACCCATATGTTTCTGTTAAAACATGGCTTGAAGGATTTTCGTGGAGATGAGCATGAGCATGTTTGATCTTTGCTACAGAGTCCAAGCCTTGTCGGAAAATGAAGAGATTTTACAGAAAGTATTTAACATACGCGGTGGCAGACAAGCTGAAATGCTCCGAAATCTAAACTACACCAACTCCAGCACGGTTTCTGATGCTTCCCAATAATTTGATGGCATGTGGACTGTCACTGTGCTCTCATTTTATTTTTAATTTTTTGGGGAGGGTTGTGAGCATCTAATAATACGCCTAGGAAGAATGAGTCTCTGAGCATCTCTTGTTTCCTTGTTTTTCACAAGACTGGGCCCTTTTCTGTCACTTGTAACAGAAAAGAGTCTGATCTCATGTACAAAGACCCATTGATGGTGGGCCTGTGTGAATTGGCCTAGCCTTGGTCACAGCCAGCGTCTGTGAGACTCACTGCCCCCATTTTACAATACGTCCCAGTGTGTCCAGCCATTCATAAAAGGTCAAAATACAACAGAGAAATGGAGTTGAGTCAAAACATGTCATCCTATAAATATCCCCCTTAGCCCGTTGTAGTCCATCCTCTCGCTCTCTCTCTGTTGTGGTTTCCCAGATGCAGGGCAGTACTCGTAATTGTCAAGCAATAACAGGAAGACGAGCACAAAGATTGGAGCTTCTGAAGACATTTTTTCCGAGATGAAATAATCAGTTCTTCAACCCGAAGGAGTGCACCCAGGCTAGACATGAGATTTCATATCACTTCAGCTGCAAATAGCAGAGTTTCCCAAACTGGTAAAAAGTAGTTCTACCTTTGGGAGCCAACAGATAACTTGCCTTGGACTGGTTTTCTTCCAGAAGAACTTAGATAATATTTCCGATCACAATGACTTTAGCGGCAAAATTGGAAGATATTGAAGTAACCTTGGAGCACCTGCTAATGGACATGTTTGTAAGTGAACTGGGATTTTTTAAATTCAAATCGTATAAGGGGTGAAGGTATTCAAACGTATCGGTGCAGTATGGGGGAATTTTTCTAAGCATCAGTTCGTTACCATGCCTGGGGTTGAATGGCCAAATGAAATAATCGTACTTAACAAATTCATATTAAGATACAAAAACACATAAATTGTGATTAGTGTTTAAAGGTAACATATTTGACATTGTTATAATTGGCAATATAATGAAGAATTTTAGCCCTTTAACAGCTAAATTTGCCTTGGCAAATAATGAAAATATTATAATTTTGGATTGCCACTGGTGTGGCATTAATATTCACAGCCAACAGTGATTATTGTATTCAGGATCAGCGATTCAGAAAAGGTGTCCTACCTAAAAGGAAGCAAGAGCCCCAGGCTGAATGTGTGGGTGTGTGACTAGGGTTACCAACAACACAGAAACTTAGATTACTTTGGATTTCATGGGGGGCATTACGTAGCAAACAAAATTGCAGGATTTATTTGTTTCCTTATGGATGCATGGCGATGGTGGGTGGATGCTTAAAGTGCCTCACAATGACCGTGAGTGGAAGGACCATTGTGAAAACCTTGTGTACAGAACTGGGAATTCCCAACGCCTACGATACAGTCCACATTCCCCTTGAGTTTGAAAGACACTTGAGTCATTATGTTTGAAACTCAGAGAGGGCACCAGTGAACTAAGGATTTCCCTGCAGCCATATGTTACAAGCTTACCTAGAGCAAGGATTCTCGTGGGTGAGTAAAGACAACCCCAGGTCATCTTTGCTGGATGCCTTAATATAACAGGGGTAGGACTTCATTCCGTAAAGAATTTTGCCCTAGGGGGGGAAACTGCTTTTTGAAGCATAAATGCAGAAAAGCACGTTCTTTTCAAGCCAGGGGTAAATGAATTGCCAGCTCTGAATTAAGAAGGAATCTCTCTTTGCTGTTGAATTAAGGAACTGCTGATGGTTTTGGCTGGCCTGTGAGAGACCCTTTGAAGCAGTCCACCTTAGTGTTTCCCTAGCAGCCACTCATTGGAAGGGCAGATGTAGGGTGAGCCAGGGCAGGTGGCTACGGAGCTGGGACCATAAATTACCTGTGCCCAGCCGGATCCTCGAAAGCCCTGGTCACTCAGCTCTTTTCACTGCGGGACTATTGCAGCTTGCTTTTTGTTGAGACGTCTTTCACTTTGCCTTTTGTAAAGAACATTTCAGGAAATAGTAATGTGAATCTGCATAAAAGTTCATTATTAACTTCAGTACGGTGTTGCCCTAGGTAAACCAACAGGCTTCAGTACACCATTTATTTCATCTTCTGTGGTCTCCGTGTCTCCAGTCGGGCGTCTGCCACCCTGACACTTCCCTGTCTGTGTTCCTGAAGGGCGCCGGCCAGCTTTATTGGCTTTGAGAGGCGTCATAACGTGACATTTCATAATGAGATGCCATCCCTCGTGGGTTCCCTGGGTACCACTTGTACAGCAGGGCCCCACTGGGGCTGGAAGCAGAATTCGGTCTTTAGAACGGAGGCAGGAGAAAGTGAGGCTCAAACGCAGACGTGCAGAGCTGAAGCAAAGAGTTTGGGGAGAAAACGGTTTTGTGACTCCTTGCGTGATCCTGGAGGACGAGCATTTTCTCAGAACGCTACGTCCACTGAGCAAGTCTGACTGTAGGAGCGGGGGTGCGCTTTCCTTTTCAAGCGACAAGAAAGAACCAGGAACGCTAATGAAAGTTTGCTTTCATTTCATCTGATTTTTGTTTTTAGTGTGCGTTATTTGTAGGTAGGAGGCACAAAGAATGAACCACAATAGAATAACAACCCCCTTCTCCCATCAAAACCACACAATGTGAATTGTGGGAGGCCGCACATCCCTACCTAGGAGGGTGCGGGGTCCGAGGCAAATCAGCCTGCATGGGCTCTTCCTCACATTCCCTGCAGCAAGCCTTGTCAGATGCTGGAAACCCAGTTTGGATGCTGCTTCCTTCAGGAGGGAGAAAATGGCCAAGCCTAACCCTCCCTCTAGAGACGAACTTGTCGTTAGGCAGTTCTTGATTATTTATAATTTTGAAAAACTTCATTCCCCTGAAGCCACTGTGACTGGGATTATCAATAAAATCCTTTAAGCTGCGTCTGGGCTTCGAAAGTTACTGTGGGGATGGAGTGACTTAGACGTGCAACTCTTCCTCCATCAGGGATGAATTCTCGTACCACCCAAAGCTCCAAGAAAAGTTGCTATGGCCGATATCAAGAGAACCTGTCAGACAATGAATTGTTCAGATCCATGCACGGATCATGGCCTCTTCTGTCATTCCTTGGAGTTTTTTCAAATCATACAGAAAACCAAAATTGTTGGCCTACCCTTGCATTTGTTCAAATCGTGTAGTCTGTCAGATGAGAGGCTCATCCAGGATGACCAGAAAGTTGGCTTAAATATCTTCTCTGGCTCCTCTTTACTGTTACAGAGAAATTGTTTTCAGTCATTCTCTGAATTTAGGTCCAACGTCCATTTGAGACGCTTTTTCTGAGGCCAATCCAATGCTTCTCTGTTGCTGCAGAAAGTCAGTGAATCCTTTGACTTGGGTGACTGCCACATCAAGCTGCACGGCGCTGGATTGAAGGGCCTTGCTCCCGGTGTTTACAGCAAACCACACAACCACTGCAAATAGAAATTCAAAATGTTGGCGTTTGGCACTGACCGAGGCCTCCAGCTCACTTTTAACTTTAGAGTCGTCCCATTCTATAACCGTTTTGGGCGAGGTGTTCTTGATATGAGTTGTCTGGTAACGCTCTCTGCTCATCATTCAGAGAGGGAACATTCCTGTGCTGACCCTGGATCTGTGGAGGCCTGGATTTAAGTGCAGGCAAGCAGTACATTTGCTGGAGAAAATGACACCCGAGCAGCAGTTGCTCTTGGCGCCCCACGATATTGACTGAACAGGGAGGTGTTCCTGCCCGTTCCTTACAACCATCCTGAAGACAGCAGAGGCAAGTTCCTTGGCCACCAAAGTTTGAAGGCAGCAAACACTGGGGCCAGAGGTGAAGCTGCTTCTCTTTGCTTTAGGACCGTGCTCCAGAACGCCCTCAGTGAGGCACTGCCACTGCACTCTGCTCCTGCCCCCCCCCCCCCCCCCCCAGCCTCCAGGGGAGTCTGCCAAGTGCTACCCTACTTCATGCTCCCTCCCTCCCCTGTCCCTGAGCTGGGAAGAAACTCAAGCTCTTTCCCCACGGCGAGCATGGTTCTGACGGAGGGCTGCTTTCAGCCTGGCTGCTGTGACCTTTGCCATCTCTATCATTCTTTTGGTCTTCCCCCTTCTGTATCTTTCAACATGAGTCATGTCCTCCAACAGTGCAGCGTCGTAACTTTGCCCCAGGGGGAGCCCATGAGCAGTTGAAGGCAGGCCGCCTTCCTGAAGATGTAAAACTTGATAGCAGAGTTTTACCACAAAAGTGCAGAGTTCTGAGGGCCACCGTGCTGACCTCTCTGCAAGGTCACTCAAGTGCTCCTCACACCTTCTGTTCTGTGCTGAAGATAAAAGTGGCTTTCCTGAATCAGCTGGTTACAGACCTGCGATTACACTCAGGTTTACAATAGTCCTGGGTACACTTCACATGGCACTTTTGCAACAAGATCTTTCTAAAACAAGGCTATTGCACCCTCCAAGTGTCCAGCTGACTCCAGCATTCTGCCTTTGGCCTGAGCCTCAGCACGTGCAGAGATTAAATAATGCATTTGATTTTCCAGCCGAAAGCAAACTTCTGGAAGCCTCCTCAGCACCAGACGATAATGAAAGCTGTTCTGCTTTTCATATAAATGCTGAATGCATTCTGTTACCCAGTCTTGTGCTGTCTCATGCTGAGTGGGCAGTTCAGTAGTATGTGGGCATTATAAAAACATACAAGTATGTCGGTAACTCCCATTGGTGATCTCGCTGGATAATTGATGATCTTATGTAAATTTGCCCTGCTGTACACAGAGGGCTCAATATTCACTGCCACTTAACAGCCAAGTGGCGGCATTTGAATATCTGGGCACGGTCATTAGTTGAGGGTGGGATGGGGGTGTTCCAGGGCAGAGACACTTGTCAGTCTAACATAGCCGGATAAACACCGATATTCATGATTATCTGGATAAGTATGGAAATGCTATTCAGTTCTCCTAAAGTTAACTGGATACAATTATCCAGCTCACTAGAAGATAGTCAAGCATATTCATAGCACGGCCATGTACTGAGTATCTTGGACGATAGTGGCTGAATACTGGCCCCAGAATATTTGTGTGTATTGTAAATAAGAACATAAGAACATGCCATACTGGGTCAGACCAAGGGTCCATCAAGCCCAGCATCCTGTTTCCAACAGTGGCCAATCCAGGCCATAAGAACCTGGCAAGCACCCAAACATTAGACAGATCACAAGCTACTATTGCTTATTAATTACCATAATGGCAGCTTATGGATTTGCCCTCTAGGAACGTATCCAAACCTTTTTTAAACCCAGTTACACTGACTATGTAACCACATCCTCTGGCAATGAATAGCACATATATTTTATTATCCTTTGATGAACACACTGGCTCCAGCCTTAGGGTAACCGGTGCACACTCTCACGCGGAGGTGAGATTACAAAGTACCTGTAATGAAGAACTTACCATTTGACATTTGAAAGTGAATTTAAGCAGCTTTCTGACAGAGAGCCGATAGAGGACTTGAATTGGCATCTTCAGATGTCAGCTGTTCTGTGTCGGATAGCAGTGGTAGGGCAGCTTCTCCAACTCTGTTTTCCAGGTCGTAGCTGAATAAGCCTCAGTAAATGATAGAAATCACTGTTTCTCTGGAGCCTCGTCTGAAAGCAGTTTTACATTTGGTTACACTTTTGATTTATATCTTGCCCTATGCCAACAGAGGTCCCAGGGAGCTAATAGGTTTCCAAAAAACACATATACCATATATACATCAAATACAGCGGCATATGCACCAAATGCAATGTTATATCAAACGCCATGGCACGTACAATATCTGATCACAGAAGGCAATCATTATTCCCTCCTGTAGTAATCCCAGCCACACCGTGCCGAGAACTCCCTGCTGGTCGTGTTTGGACAGGCTGGCATCCGCTGCTATTTACCGCATAAGGTGCGTTTCTCCTCCGGTCTCGCCAGGCGCATGGTGCTGCGTTGCACGTGTACTGCTGAGGCAAAAGGAGGCATCGGTGATGCATGGGGTGCACCTGCTCGCTAAGGGCGTTCTTTCCCCGAGACCCGGCGGCACCAGTTTAAGGAGCAGCTCTGCGGCTGAGCTTCCGCACAGCAACGGGCAGCTCTGCGGCTGAGACCCCCAGTTGGTTGGTACCTCATGGCGTTTTTACCGCTGGAAGCCCGCAGGGGCAGGCGTGCCGGGTTAAAAAGCAAAATAAAACATAATTCCCCTCTGTATGGCCTTAAGTACGTCTACTGTCGAGTTTGTCAGGAAACTCCAGGGCATGGAGATTTAGAAAGATAAAATTTGTATGTGTGTATATGTAAAAGATACTATGGGCCCCCTAAGTGACAGGAAATCTGATTCATAAATATGTCCTGAAAAGAATAGATTAAAGCCTGAGAGTATAAACTGCTAAGGCCTGTGGAAGTAGCCGAGCCAAGAATCCTGCAAGCTTCTGATGTGCAGAGATGAAAACCCTCAGTATATGTTCAGATTTCCAAAGTCCAAGAAGATCTCCAATACTGGACTGAACAATAAGGAAAAACCGGAAGGCCGCACGCCTGCCGTGTGGGGAAACACGCAGCAGATCAACAGGAATCCGAGTCCCGGGGAAAGGCTTAGGCCGTGCACACTCTTGCTGCCAGGTTACAGAGGAGTTAAGAAAGCCAAGCCTAGGTAGGCTTGGTTTTAAAAACCCACCCAAGATATTGCAATAAAAACTGGCTCCTGTGTGCAGAGGGAGGCAGCAGGAGCCCAGGAGGCAGCCACCGTCCGTTAAAAACACGCACAGTGACAGCCAAAAGCAGAGGACTGCATCTTCACAAGCCATGCTGACCCCGGGGGTCACCTCCAGCCCGTGTACGAGGCTTTAGGTTTTAGGATGAGCCACTTGAAGTGTTAGTGGAGGGAGATCATATGCAGTAAGACAGTCCTTGGCCATTCAGTGCCCAGCAGCTGGGAGATGCAGCCCGAGACCGTGAGGGATCTCTGATAAGATCTCAGTACAGCTTTCTGTCAAGGGTTAAACTTTTCTTTGGCTTGACAGCTTCCTCCTGATCCTTTGAGCTTCCTGCCCAGTCCGAACGGGCTTTGTTAGTCTATAGCATCATGAGCCTTCCTTCCTAACTAGGGCTTTTCCCATTTTACAGCCCAGGCAATGTGGCCACAGCTACCTCTGGAGCCCAGAAAATGTGAACCCTAAGTTTGGCCTCTAGGTGCCACTGTTGCACAATGACCGGGTCTCCTCCCCCAACGGGCTGTGAGTGCTGCTGCCTCTGTAGCATCCCCAGGCCTGGTCAGCCCAGGGAGCAAAAGACCTGACCCAGAGTCCGACCCAGTCCTCTGTATGGCTGCCACTGGTCCGACCCATCAGGCCTTAGATGGACAGACATAAGAATAGCCAAAAGTGTCAGTCCTCGAGCAGTCCAGCTCAGCTGTCCCTTCTTTAGCTGTGGCTGAAAATGTCAGGATGTTAGGAGAACGTATTTCCACATGGAAACAAAACAGCCTGCTGGTTTTCGTCGCACGGTGTTTTCTGTGGATTTCTTTCCCTTCCAGCAGTTGCAGGAGATTGCAGTACGGTGCCCAGGGGTGTGCAAGCACGCTGGCTGCTCACCTTTTAACCTTTTCATCCAGTCCTTAATTCTAGTAATGCAGATGAACTTAGAAATCTGGTCTTGAGCACAGGATGCACACCCTGAAGTTTCACAGTGGGAGGGAGACGGAAAGCGTGGATTGTCAGGAGGGTCAGTGCAAGCGTATCGGTCAAGCACCCGCTTTTCCCAGCTTACCCACCACTGGCAGCTCCAGCTCAGAGCCCCTTCCTGCCGGCAGCACTGGCTCCAGCACAACATGATGGCAGTGGCTCTAGCACAGCACCACTCTGGGCCTTGCGCTGGTGGCATTTTGCCGCCCACAAAATTTTGACGCTCTGGGCAAGCACCCAGTTTACTTGCTGGAAGCCCCGGCCTTAACTGCTCAACCTGACAGTGATTTACCCTGTTCTACCCTGCCTCCAAGCTCCTAGCAAATTGACTCTGTGGGGGTGGGAGGGGGGCTGAGGTAGGGGCACATCAGTTTCCTCCTGCTCACTTGTGCTCCCAGCGCTTTCAGAGCCAGCGCTGGGATCTGGCCCCCAGAGTCTTCATTTGCAGCCACCCAGAGATTATTTTCCCTACTGATGTCCCCTCCCACCTGACTTTATTCCAATCATTGCAGCGATGGTGCATGACCTGCCGCCATGGCCCCTAAATCCAGCCAACGAGTGTCACCACTGAATGATAATAGGGGCTCCCGCAGCTTCCCCAGACAACCCAGGGAGCGGAAGATCTGACCCGGGAAGTAAACTTAGCTCCATCGCATGGCAGCACGTGGTATTTGCCACTGAGCCACTGGGGGCTGACCCACAATATGAGAATTTCCATGTGAAAATGGTATTGCAGTTGCTATTAGCCAGGGCCCCATCTCGCTCTGATTCTGCGGCCATGGTAGGAGATGCAAAAATCAGCCCTTGCCAAGTCTGGCCAAACTGCCACAGGAAAGCAAGGACGTTGTAAAACAAGGATCGATTGGTGGCAGTGTGAGAGGTGCAGACTCCCCACCCCTCTGCAGTCCCCTCCTGGATCCCCACAGGAGGAGGAAGAGCCTCCCCTGCCGGGCCTGAGCACTCGGGGCCTGTCAGGGGAGAAGAGGCACCGGGGGTGCTGCGGGGCTGCTCATCTCCTCCTCCTCCTGTTTAACCCCATGAGTGGATTAGTGAGGGGTTCCGGGGGGGGGGGGTCGCAGGGGGGAGGAGGAGAAATGGAGTGACACAACGATCACAGGGAGGGGGGAATGGGGTGAACCTGATAGGGATGGAGAAGGAGAGAGGGACAGAGTGAACTGGAGGTGGGGGAAAGGGAAGGAGGGAGGGACAGAGGAAGGAGGGGAGGGAGGAAGTGAATCAACCGGGGAACAGAGTAGAGATGGGGAATGGGGGAGGGTGAACTGGGGATTGGGGGGAAGGAAGGGAGTGAACCAAGCAGGGAGGGAAGGGAAGGAGGGAGTGAACTGGGGATTGGAGTGGGAAGGGAGAGAGGGATGGGATGGGGCAAGAGTGAGCCAGGGTGAGGAAGGGATTCATGGGGGGGAGTGAACCATGGTTTTTGATGTGGAGGTAGCCAGGATGAGTGAGGTGATCGGGTCGGGGTAGAGAGAGTGAGGGATCAAAGGGGGTTAAGGGAAAGAGGAGATGGAGATGCAATTCCACCCCATCCCAATATTCCCTCCTTCTCCCCCTCCACCCTCATCACTGGTCCTTTCTCTTCCCTCCTTCTCTTCCTCATCCCTTGCTTCCCATCTCTGATCCTTCCTCCTCCAGTCCAACTTCTGACCCCTCTTCTGTCCCCTCCCTCCTTTCCTTATCCTCCCTGAATCCCCCGTTCTCTCCTCCTCCATCCCTTATCTCTTTACCCCCTACCCCCTCCTAGGAATCCTTCCTCGTTTTCCTCCTCTGCAGTCTCCTCTCTTCCTATTCCCAGATCCCTACCCAGCCCCATCAATAAGCTTCCTTTTTCCTCTAATAAAGAACCAAATTAACTGGACACAAAAATATCCAAAACCAATTTTATTTTTATAAAGGTGAAAAAGATGTAAATCGCAAATGTTTGCAAAATTATGCAAATTTGTCACAGAATTTGCCAACTCTTGCTGCCAAATCTTGCAAATTCTGCCGCAGGAAACCGGTGGCTCTGCTCTCAGCCAATCAGATAGCTGGAGCCTGAAATTCTGTTTCTTCGTCGCTTGCCAGATTTGTTGATTTGTTTACTGTTTGCTTTCAGCATTTATGTGGCAACTGCCCAGGACTTCTTAGAATAAATAATGAACTCCTTACCCGTGGCGCGATCTGAAAGATGGAAGGGTCCTCAGTCATCAGGCAGTAATAGTGCGTGCCGCCTAGTTATCTCTGCATTTCTGCGGTGTATAGCTTCTTGCGCCCATAACCACAGTCGCCTCCTGCCTTAATCTGTGGGCTTGATTACCAGCTCTTGATTTGTCTCCAAAGAACGCAATGCCCATCGCTCTTGAGAGGATAAGCTTTGATAGCTGGTGTTCACCATGTTCCAAATCAGCTAGTACCAGATTTTGAAAAGTCTGAATATGTGGGTCCACGGGACCAGAAGTTACCCAACGCAATCGTGTTCTGACTATTGACATGCCCTGTAGTCCTTTAAGGATCCATATAACTGTGCATGACCATCAAAAGCTTGATGTCTACATGTGGGAACACAGGACGAACCTTGACTGAATTTGTGCGGGAGATGGTTCTTTTCCTGCCAACCTTGAGACTGCCTGAGACCTCATGATGGGTCTGTAAACTGTCGTCCTGCTGGCGACTGCCTCCAGGATGTCCATATTGATGGTGAAATCCTCTCCCTGAAAAAGAGGGATGCTTACCTCGCTGTGCTTTATTGTCTCCCTTGTTCAGGGAGGGGACAGGGAAGGCAACTGCACCAATAGTACCCAGAGGTGTCCGAACCCTAAATCCATCCCTGCTGGAGATTGGAAAGGGAGAGAAGAGGTAACGTGAAAGAGATGAGCGTGGAAGAGATGGGGCTGTGATGCTGCCCAAACCTTTAGCTGAGGCAGAGAAAAAATGGGGGATAAGGCCCTTAGAGGAGGACAGGAGAGGGGTGGCCATCGCTGGGAAGAGCAGCATTTCTGTTTTAGAGAGATTTAACGTATGGAATGAAAAATGCACCGGGTAGCTATGTCGGTGCTGTGCAGTGCGGAAAGCTTACGTATGTACCAGCATCGTTCTGCAACCTTCAGAGGATCCCTCCGTGTAAAGGAGAGCGTCTTAACCTGGAAGAGTGAACATGCAGCCACCATCGTCACAAGCAGCATAGCCGAACCAACAACACACAGTATGTGAGGAAAATATAACTCCACAAACCAGCGGCAACTGAAAGCCTGTGCTCACAATAAAGTACCTCTTCCCCCCTCACTAAACAGCCCATTTCCTTTCTCAGTGCCTACACCGGAGTCGAGTTTTCCTTTGTTTCCTGCTGCACTTTTACTGGGCGTAATCCCGAAGGAGTCGTCGTAGGTGGAAATTCATCATCCTTCCCCTTGAGAGAATCTGCACGGGCCCCTGGCACCTGTACTGAGAGCATTGTTGCATAAAGTGCCGTAAAGCAATCCACCTCATTATCATTAGTTTTCTTTGGCTTGATTCTGGGTCGTATAACCCCCCCAGAAGGCCTTAAATCAGTCAGACAGACTCGGACATCACCGGACCCCCCCTGGGCTCTGTCTGCACGCGTTGTTGGATTCAAGAGGCTTTAAAGCTCCGTCGCGTGGGTGTCCCGCATGGACAGGCCTTGGAAGAGATGGGGGATTTCTCAGAGGAAGGAAGTGGCTATCACACCGGTGACATTGACTTAGCAGAAAACTCAACTTCAGGAGGTGCCACATGTACCAAAGGGCTTTTATGCCAGCTAGATGGGAAAGAGATGCACCGTCGGAGTAGCGTGGGAAGCAGTGCAAGGCCCATGGTGACCTCCGGGGGTTCAGGTCGGGGGGCGGCATCACCCGCGCACCCCTCCACCGTCACCCCCGGTCTCCAGTAAGAGCCGCACTCATTTTCCTGATTTCCATCTTAGTGTCTCGTTTCAGACTTTGGATGCCTTTAAACCGAGTCCAGATGACTTAAAAGCACTGAAGCGTCGCCCGGGGCTTTCTCTAGAGGAGCTCTGTGAGTTAAGTCAGGCACTTTGGAGCCATTTGTGCCTTTTCCGGTTGCCGCCCTCTTGTTTTCTTGGCCGGCGAGCATATGGATCTAATCATGAACAGAGACAGATTGTTCTGCATGTGCTCTTTCCCACATCAAGCCTCCGCGCCTCTGTCTGAAGGCACGTTAAAACCATTTCCTTGAAAAATAGTTTGAAAGCCGCAGTGCTAGCCCTGATCAGGAATTCCAGAAGCTCCCACCGCCCCCCCCCCCCCCCCTTCCAACCCAAAGTCAGCCTTCATCCGTTTCAGCTGCGGTTAGTGCCTGGACTTAGCGTGGCCCGGCTCCTTGGGCCCCCACCCCCTAGGGGTCACCAGCACTGACCTAGAGTTCTACGAATGTCTCCCTTGGCGTTCTTCAGTAGTCTCCTCGCTGTGTTTTCCTAAGGCTCTTCTGTTAACGCAGCAACGAGTGAGCACTGATCGCTTGGCACAAATGTTGACGCCAGAAGGCCTGCATTCAGAAAATCATAATAAGGCGGCACAGCTCACGCACCGGACCGGAGAAACACTGGGGTCGTGACCCTAAGAGAACTGCAAAGAGTGAAGACGTTGCCATTACTGGGGACATTCCCATCCCGACCAATGAAGAATCTTCACCCAACTCATTCAGAGACCGTGTGAAAAGAGCCGGACAGAGGCGATTGAGGGGCGTTCTGGCTAACTTAGCTCATTTTTAGCTGCATCCAGCTAAGTTCTCCAGCCACGTGTGGATGCATAACTTTAAGCTTTATGTGGCTGTATTCAAAGAAGAGAGCTGCATAAGCGCCAGCAAAAAAACCCCTCCGTCTGGGCCCCTTTCTCCCCCCCCCCAATGGGGCTGGCAGGGCAGCACCCCCAGCCACCATCGCCGATTCAAACTCCCTCCACCTCCGGCAGCCAGTCCCATCCTCACCTTAGCAGATGCCGGAGGCCAGCAGGCCACAAAATCAGCACGGCCTGTCGAAGCAACAACTGATGCCACTGGGAGCAGTAGGATAGCGCCAGGGCCTGGCGGCCTTTGCCGTTTTTGGGGTGACCTCAGCTGAAAATAAGGACGTGGTTGCCTTGGAGGTGGGGTTGGGAAGAGGTGGGAGGAGCACTTTCAATCTGAATCACTGATATTGGGGGGGGGGGGGGGGGTGCAGCCTGCCTTCCTTGGCCTTTCAGTCCATCACTTTTCATTTGTGGAGTTGACCGCTGAACCGATTTTGAGTATTAATCAGGGGGAGTGGGGGCGGAGGGGGGAGCCTTGCCTCTGCTCCGGTTGGGGTTTTCTTTTCTCTCTGTTTTTTACTCTTGTCGGCACCATATTCTTTGAATATAAGCTTAAAGTTATCCATTCGCATGCATCCTGATCCCGTTCTCCAGCTAACTTCAGCTGCATAGAGGTAAACCTCACCAGCAATATTCAAAGTTGACTGGTTAGGTTCAAAGTGATACAGCTAAAGGTAGACAGATCTCCTAATTTGGGGATATTCAGCAGGACGTTTATCCCGCTGAATATCCTGGATGACTTATCCAGCTAACTAGCCAAATACGTTAGCCGTTTTAGAGTGTCTTCAATACTGGGGCCACTGTGTGGCTTTATATTGGGATTTTGCTTGGCCCTTGGTGTTTGAGGATGAACACTGTTCCCATTTTAACAGAAAGTGCTGGCTATCACTCACAGGAAGACACACGTGGACAGGCCGATGCGTGGTCAGGTCAAGCATGCAAAGGCAGGGCCCAGAGAGAAGGGATGGGGAGGCCTGGACTCCTGCAGATGGAGAATGTGAAAGATGTCACATCAGGTCTTCTCTCTGTGTTTTTACAGCCTTGGGAAATCCTGCCTTGTGGCAGCTGCTGGGGGGGGGGGGGATCCGTGTCTGCGTGAAGGTGAGTCTGCGTAGGTGAGGAGATCGCCGTCACAGTACAGGGGCCTGTACAAACACAGAGCCCGGCCCAGCCAGTGTGCCCAGGCTCCTGACATCAGTTCTGCTCAGCCCCGGCCCCCTCTGTATATTTCATGGAGACGTGAGTCTGCCCTGCTCCTCAGACCCTGTCCCGACGCGGCAGAACCCACCCGTGATTCGGGATCTGCATGTCAGCGTTAGCATTAACCGCGGCAGCAGATGGTGATGCACAGCAGATCAGAGGGGGAGGGGGTCTCCAGCCACGTGACAGGCTGGGGTACGAAGTATGATAGAGTTTTTTGATTAGACAGACGGCTGACCTGGTTACTGTCTGGGAACTGTGAGAAGGCGAGGTTGACGCGTTTTGGAAGCGGTAATCCTTCTACCTCTGGCCGCACAGCCGCCCGCGCCCAGCGAACGACCCAGGAGCCGCCGAAGGGAGCTGCAGATGTGCATCCTGAGACCCTTTCTTCAAACTCTGTGTGTGTGTGTGTGCGGCTTTTTCTTCAAACAAGCCACATCTGGATTCATAGGGTCTAACCACTCTGTTATCTGATCTCTGAGAAATCTGCAGGAGACTCGCAAGGCATTGCGGAGGAAGCTTGCTTAGGCTGCCACACGCACACACGCACACACGCACACACACACACACACACGCACACACACACATACACACACACACACGCACACACAGTTCTTCACCATGGTGGTACAGGCAGCAGTAACTCCAGACAGGACCCGAAAACTCTTCTTCAAAATGCCGTATACGTCCCTGAGAAGGCGAAGCGGTGAAAGGGTAAGTTCCTGTTCCTTTGTACTGCAGGGGGGAGAAGGGAAAATGCCGGTCTGCAATGTGGGGTTTCCATTCTGTGGCGGACGACTTCCTTTCCGTGTTCTGAGCTAGGAGGGCTGCCAGCAGGCAGACGAGCATGGGGAAGTGCAGTCTAACCCCGAGCCCGTTGCTGGTGCAGGAGACCATGGCGGGGTGCCTGCAGAGCGCGGCAGATGTGCTGCCTCTGGCAGTACAGGAGGAGGAGGAGGAGGAGGCCAGGGGCGAGTCTCGGTGGCAGTGGGGCACCGGGAGCCGAGCAATTTGTGATGTGTAATTTCATGAAATCATGCTGCCGGTTTTAGAGCCTGTGCCTTTCTCTGGCTTTGCTTCGGTAGCAGGAGAGAATTGCTTCAGTCCTGTTCATTGTAGGGGTGGACGTTAACTGTCAGCTCCAGCGAAACCCACCACCGGAGCCCGATGTCCCATGAAGCTGGAGCACACTTCGGCCACCAAGTCTTGATTTCAGATATCTGCTTGTCAAACCTCTGCCTAGGACGTTAGCAGCAGCTCTCGCCCCTGCCAGCATATCACCTGGTACCGTTGGCTGCAGCCCACTTCCAGAACAGCCCCTAACTACTGACCCTGTGTCAAGCTACAGAACAGAGACAAATATTTGCGTAGATGATGGATCTGGACTCACTGGTGATGCCAGCGCACCTGTTGGTGTGGGACGTCATGGGACGGCCGAGGGAGAGTGTGGCATTGCCGGTCCTGTGCACTTTAGTATGTGAGCAGTAACGCTGAGCGGGAAACATGATGTCATGCCCAGGGTGTGCTGAAGCACTGAGACAGTGCTGACAGCGTGCAGTAATGCTTCCTTACTGAGAAGGTGCTGGGTGCCTGCAGTCAGCATCGAAACAGGGACATCTGGGGCAGAGTCAGAGGGAGACGGCTGGGGATCAGATACGGCCTGCCCTGAGGTGCCACAGCAGGCAAGGGGCAACTGGCTAGACAGGGTGGGCTAAAAGCTCATTATCTGCTGACAAGCACTGCTGCTGTGTTACATACCCTCAAGCGGGTTACTTATGGGCAGAGAAAACGCATTCATTAGTTTATTTGCTGAACCGTTCTACTTTAGAGTTTAAGTAACATATAGAAACATAGAAACATAGAAACATAGAAACATAGACATGACGGCAGAAGAAGACCAAACGGCCCATCCAGTCTGCCCAGCAAGCTTCCCTCATTTCTTCTCCCATACTTATCTGTTTCTCTTAGCTCTTGGTTCTATTCCCCTTCCACCCCCGCCATTAATGTAGAGAGCAGTGTTGGAGCTGCATCCAAGTGAAATATCTAGCTTGATTAGTTAGAGGTAGTAACCGCCGCGATAAGCAAGCTACACCCATGCTTATTTGTTTTACCCAGACTATGTTATACAGCCCTTATTGGTTGTTTTTCTTCTCCCCTGCCGATGAAGCAGGGAGCTATGCTGGATGTGCATCAAAAGTGAAGTATCAGTCTTCTCCCATGCTGTTGAAGCACAGAGCCATGCTGGATGTGCATTGAAAGTGAAGTATCAGGCACATTTGGTTTGGGGTAGTAACCGCCGTAACAAGCCAGCTACTCTCCGCTTTGTGAGTGCGAACCCTCTTTTCTTCTCCCCTGCCATTGAAGCAGAGAGCTCTGCTGGATGTGTGAAGTAACAGTTTTTCTTCTCCCCTGCCGTTGAATCCGAGAACTTTGCTGTATATGCATTGAAAGTGAAGTATCAGGCTTATTTGATTTGGGGTAGTAACCGCCGTAACAAGCCAGCTACTCCCCTCTTTGTGAGTGTGAATCCTTTTTTCCACATTTCCTCTTGCTGTTGAAGCTTAGAGCGATGTTGGAGTCACCGTAAGCCTGTGTATGTTTATTTAATAAGGGTATTGACTCCAGGCAGTAGCCATCATTCTGGCGAGTCACCCACTCTTCATTGGCAGCCTCTTGACTTTATGGATCCACAGTGTTTATCCCACGCCCCTTTGAAGTCCTTCACAGTTCTGGTCTTCACCACATCCTCCGGAAGGGCATTCCAGGCATCCACCACCCTCTCCGTGAAGAAATACTAATGTATAATGAAGAAATACAATGTGTTGCAACAAGCGCTGGTTCTGGAAGGTTCTGCCTTACTCTGGGATACGTTCCGGAAGGTGCTAACAGCATGGTGCCAGCTCCGTTCCCAACAGCTGGGGCAACTTGTGAGGCAGCAGGCAGGATCGCATATAAAAGGCACTTTCTGAATGCCCTCGTGCTCTGTAGGATGCTCTGCGGTTTGAGTGTCCTATCGGATAATGCTGCGGGGACTCTGGACTTCAGTCCTTCCACCTGAGTAGAAGGAAGGCAACATCCGTAAGGTCGAAATGTGAATTTGGAAATGGCCTCAGAAAACTTGCACTGTGCTGCTGGGGGTCGTGGGGTGGGGGATTCCAGAGAGGCCAGCACTGACCTGCATTGCATGGAATATTTGGACAGTACAGGGATAAGGGACGAGCATACTTTTACGGGTTTTGCATCTTAATTTTGGAGCTGCTGTTTGGTTTGGATTTATTTTTTGTGTTATAAAAACATATTTTCACCCAATAGCACTAACAGGACAGGAGACTGCAAAACGACTCTCTGGGAGGGTGAAGTGCATGGCTGGCCAGGATTGCAGTTACCTGTAGGGCCTTACTGCGTTCAGTCTCGCCCACCACTGGGGCTCAGCCGAGCTGCGCTGTCGACAGAACGACGGCGCCCCAGTGGCGCTGCTGCAGGCTGCCGTGCGGGATCTGCTCCTCAGCTCGGCCCGGGCTGGGATGCTGCGGAGGCAGCGTTCACAGCCTCGGAGGCGAGGAAGTCCCAGTCCTCGCACAGCAGTGACATCTAGTGGCCGGATTGGTTCCCAGGAGCAGCCCTGGTGCAGGAGCCTTTGCTGAGGGCTGTGTGTGTGTGTGGCTGCAGTGACTGAGCTTCCTGAGTTGGAGGGGGGATATAAAATAGGGCAAAATATTCACAGGAAGTTGCAAACGAAGGCTCAGGTTGTCCCCAGAACTCAACAGAGGCTGGGCCCAACTGAGCCGGAAGCCCCAGAGGAGCAGGAGGACACTGCTGGGCCAAAACGAATGAATGCTGGCGTATAATGCGCCCTCCGTTACCAGCCTGAGGGTTGTGTTGTGTCTATGCCCCGCACCCTAAAGCACAAGATTATGTTTCACAGCGGTCACTATCCAGCGCGTCCAGCCACAGATGTTACGCTCTGCGGTAATGTACAGCAAGTTAAAATGTTTCAGACGCAGAAAGTCCACAGCCTAAGGAAAATCTGAACCTAGGGATAATAAAACAGAGCAGAGATTTCTGAAAGATAAAAGAGCTTTGCCTGCACTTCGTTCCATCGGAAATGAAAGCCCGGTGGTCCCTTCTCCTCTTACCATAATATATACAACAGTCTGGAAAGCCGAGCTTCCTTCCCCAGCCCTGAAATTCCAACGAAAGCTCGACCTTAACCTTTGTCTGCCTCACTGACAGGAGTTGCAGAGAAGCAGCGGGAGTTTATTCTACCTGGAGAATAGCAGAAAAAAAAATCTTTCCCAGCACGTTTAAGGCATCTGTTAGTAGAGATTTTTTTTTTCTTTTTTACTTACTTCACCGCTTCCTTGACTGGAAACAAGCCGCTCGATTCGGTTTGCAGACGCGGAGCCTAAATCGGGAAACGCAAGCTGCTTTTCTGTTTGCTCAGCATCCAGGCCACGGTGCTGGAAACGGGGCAAAGTGAAGGGCTTTGTAGTAGATCTGGGGGTAGCAAGGCAGCCTGTAAGGTCTCATTGTATAGAAGACTGCCCCTCGTATAATCTTTGGCCTGCCTTGGGCGACTTATAGGAAGGAGCTACATTGGCTACCAATGAATGATTGAATCCGATTTTAAATTTTTCACTGGTACATAAATCGCTTTTTTTTTTTTTTTTTTTTACTATTGTCTTGCGGATAAGATTAAAGTAAATGAATCAATTTGCAATTTGCACTCTTTAGGTCAAAATCAGCGTACTATCCCACCAGCCAACTGCTCTCGATTACAAATAAATGCGCATTGCGCGTTTTCCTCAGCCGCTCCAGCACTATGGAATGTTTTGCCTTTATTTGTGCATCAGGAGGATAATTATCTAAGGTCCGGGAAGAAAGTAAAGGCTTTTTTTTTAATCTCTAAGGTGCATGCGGTCTCCCTCGTTTTTTAAGTGGTGAATGCAGTGATGATGTGATGTATATTTATGAGTTTTAATGTTTGTTGTTTTTAATGATGGTTTTATATGTGTTATGTGATGTTATTGTCTTAATGTTTTATTCTGTTTTATGTTACTGCAGTTATGTATGTTAAGGCATAATCCGCCTGGATTATTGAGATATGGCGGAACATAAAAATGGGATAAATAAATAAATAACTTGCATGGGGTGGAAGGGGCTCATCAAGTGAACGCTGCAAACCCGCTCACGTTATCTGCAACAAACCTGACTCATTCTCGCCCCTTAGTCAGTGGAGAGGTGCTGGATCCAAACAGAGCTGGGTAGGATCAGAGTTAGAACTGGAAATAATAAAAAGTATGTTTATTACCGATTATACACAGCACTGCGCAAGGTAACACAAAGGGTTGCAATGTGCCTGCCTTCAAGAGTTTGTAACCCAAGGAAGCTAAATGACTTGGTCAAAGGCACATAGACGAGAAGGAGGTGGGGTTCGCAGGTTTGCAAAGATCCTGGATCTATAGATCAAGTCCTGTTTATTCCACTACTGAAAGTGGTGGCGGGGCCGCCTGACAACAGTGATCACAGTGCCATCAAAAATTCGACTTAACAACTGGAGGGAAGACAAGGAAGTCTACAGCTAAACTTTCAAAAGGGAGACTTTGATAAAATGAGGAAAATAGGAAAATACTAAAAGGTGCAGCTACAAAGATTAAGAGTTTACATCAGGCATGGTCATTGTTTAAAAATACCATCTTGGAAGCCCAGATCAGATGCGTTCCATGCATTAAAAAAAGTGGAAGGAAGGCCAGACGACTGCTGGCATGGTGAAAAGGTGAGGTGGAAGAGGCTATTTGAGGCAAAAGAACTTCTTTCAAAAACTGGATAAAGGAAAGAAAATAGGAAAAACCTAAGCATTGGCAAATTAAATATAGAACATTGATAAAGTGGGCTAAAAGAGAATGGGGAAAAAATCTGCCTGTAGAGGCAGAACCTCATAAAAACGTTTTACAATATATCCAAAGCAGGAAGCCTGGGAGGAAGTCAGATGATCAAGGGATTAGAGGGCACTTAGACCATTGTGGAAAGACTAAATTAATTCTTTGCTTCGGTGCTTACTGAAGGGGATGCTGGGGAGATGCCCAGATTTGAAACTGTATTCAGTGTTGATAATTCAGAAGACCCGAAATAGGAGGCAATGCCCTATTGTGAACTGCGAAATGGTTCAAAAATATGAAACTGTCGGTTTTCTCAGTGGAGAAGGGTAAACAGTGGAGAGCCTCAAGAATCTGATGCTTCTTAATATATTTAAAAATGATCTGGAAAGGGGAACAAGTGAGGTGGTTAAACTTTACAACAACACAAAATTATTACCACTTGTTAAATCGGATTGTGAGAAATTGCAGGAGGACCTTGCAAGACTGGAGATTGCGCATCCATCCAATGTGGACAAGTGCAAGGTGATGCATATATAGAGAGAAGTAACCCTCGCTCTAGTTACACGATGTTAGGTTCCATATTAGGTGATACAAACAAGGAAAAGGATTGAGGGGTCACAGTGGAAAATATTTTGAAATCCTAGGCTCAGTGTGCAGCGGCAGTCAAAAAGCAAACAGAATGTTAGGAATTCCCAAGAAAGGAATGGAGAATAAAATAGAGAATGTCATAATGTCTCTGCATAACTCCATAGTTACTGCATCTCAAAAAAGATATAGTTGCATTAGATAAGGTACAGAGAAGAGCTACCAAAATAATAGAGGGGATGGAATGGCTCCCCTACTAGGAAAGGTTAAAGAGGTTAGGGCTGTTTAGCTTGGAGAAGAAACAGCTGAAGGGGAATATGATAGAGGTCTATAAAGTCATGAGTGGAATAGAACGGTAAATGTAAATGTATTATTTACTCTTTAAAAAACTACAAAGACTAGTGGATGGACCTTCCATGAAGTTAGTAAGTAGCACATTCAAAATAAATCAGAGAAAATTCTTTTCCACTGAACCCATAATTAAGCTCAGGAATTCACTTCTGAAGGATGTGGTTAGTGCAGTTAGTGGAGCTGGGTTTAAAAAAGGTTTGGATAAGTTCTTGGAGGAGAAGTCCATTAACTGCTATTAATCAAGTTGACTTAGGGAATAGCCACTGCTATTAATTGCATCAGTAGCATGGGATCTTCTTAGTGTTTGGGTAATTGCCAGGTTCTTGTGGCCTGGATTGGCCTCTGTTGGAAACAGGATGCTGGGCTTGATGGACCCTTGGTCCTTATGTTCTTTTGTTATGTTAAGCACCCAGCATCCTCTTACTAGATCCAACTTCTTCTTCTCCCTTACCAAAAAGTATCACAAAATTAATGTATTGCTTTTCCAATAGTGCCTGAAGACTTCTGAAGTAAAGTGCTTGGAATTAGGGCGTATTTAAATGCAATGGAATATTTAAATCACATTAGAAAATATTAAGGGTGAATTTTAAAAGCCTAAATTGCGCCAAAATTTGGGGATGCACGAATAGGTTGGGCCGGTGCGCGCTGAGCGGATTTGAAAAGTCTCCCGGATTCGCGTGTAAATGCTGTAGCACGCACAAATGAAACGTTTCTAGAAAGGGGCGAGGCACGGGCGTTCCTGGATCTGAGCATGCAAACTGCACGTAAATACGTAGGTGCACCGGCGTGCGCCGGAGTCCCCCCGCCGCGCAACGTTTCATCTGCTATGGATGACGTGTACACGATAAAAAAAAAATTCTAGGCAGAGCAGCGGGGTTTTAATGGTCAGGGCTAACGGGAGAAGAGAGGCATTGGAAGTCCTGGCCCTTCACTGGGTGAACTGGGAATGAACTGGGAAAACGGGCTATTGCGTTGTCGCGCGTGCCCACTTCTGCGGCAGAAGCAGCATTTGCGCACACAGGCATGCGCCCCCCCCCACTTAAAACCGAGCGTACATGTGTGCGAGGTCAGGCTATCTTACAGCGTGCGTGCGTATGTTATAAACTAGCCGTGTCCCTGGGTGGCGTGGCCGACAAACGCATGCATACGTGTGCTCGCGCGCCGCTCTGAAAGTTACTGCCTTATTGTACAATCATGCGATGACAGGCTCTGCTGGTGCTCAATCCTCAGTAAAGATTTTAGATTTTGGGGAAGATCTCAATAATATACATTCCACCCTCCCCCCAAAAAAAACAAACCCTTGAGACAGGAATTTTAAGAGAATACTTCTAGTTTGTAAGAGGAGATTTTAATCCTCCTCAGTCATGGCCTTGCTGCCCTAAACTCAAAGCCAATGATTTGTTTCTTGTTGTCTGTCTTGTCTGTCTGTCTTGACTAGGCTGTAAACTCCAAGTAGCAGGGATTGCCTGTTGCATGGGTCTGTGCGGAGCTGCACACATCTGGCATGTGCTGTACAAATCACAATAAGAAGAATAATAAGTACTGTAGCTGTTGGAATAAATTCACAATAAGTTACTGTTAAGCAGGAGGGGGAAGGCAGACGTTGGTCCTGATTCATGGGCACAGAATGGCTGAAAAACCCTCGGTGACTCAAGCTCCCCCAGCGCTGTAACTTCGGCTCTGAGTGTTTTGAGAAGTGTTTGAAAGTCTGGTTCCCAAGGGCCTTGCTCTGCCGAGCCATTCCCAGGCTGCTCTTCCTGTCTCCCCTGACCTCAGCTGGCGTGAACGGAGCCTGTTTTCTCTCGCTCTCTCTCGCCGGGGCAGCCTTGGAAGTGATTGTCACAACCCACAGGCCCTGGTCCTGTCTGGTACCCCCAGCATCCTTCTCAGGGTTTTCTGGGTGCGATCCCTACGGAGAGGCCCCTGTGTAAAGGAAGATCTCCACTTCATTCAGCAAATCACCCAAAAAAAAACCCAACCAAAAAAAAAAAAGTTTGCAGCTCTGCCAAACAGAATCAACGAACTTGGAATTTTTTTTTTGTGGAAGGAAATCTGCGCGCGCGGCAGAAGCTGTTTCGGATCTGCAAGAAACCCGAAGTTTCTGCGGAGCAGTGAATTGGCAAACGCTGCTGGGACTTTTCCCCCCCAGGTCAGCTGGTGAAATCTGTCGGATGTGGACGGAAAGCCTGAAATTTCACTTGAGGTGGAGTTTGCCTTGGAATCACTGAGCTGCTCTGCCCGGGCCTCCTGGGGATGTAAACAGTGCGCATGAGGAATACAGGAAACCTCTGCCCGGCCAACGGTTGGGGCTAGAGGAGGCATCATTGCTTTCAGGGAAGGAGGCCAAGATCCCTCTCCCCTCCTTCCACGCCCTTCTCATTAAAACCAGACTTCCAGCAGACAAATCCAGGTTCTTGCCCGGGGTAAACTCAGGAGCCACAGACAGGCCTGGTTTTCAGGGTAGCTGCCATGAACATGCATGAGATCGGTTTGCATGCAGTGGAGGCAGAGCATGCAAATGTACCTCATGCATATTCATGGCAGATATCCTGAATACCAGGCCTGCTTGTGGCTGCTGGGGACCGGAGTTGGCCACCTCCCCCCCTGCTTTAGGGGGGAACCACTGCTTTAATCGCCTGGAGAATATGCTCAAGTGTTAATCCTAATTATCGTAAAATGTGGACGCAGTCAACGTAAAATATTCATTAAAATGGTAATTGTATTTTGTGCTCCTTTCTAGCTGCCGAGGGAAGCCGGTGAGCGCTGAGTGATGTCTTGGTTCAGGAGCACGGCCTTCCTCGCTCAGCCAAGCGTAAATCGTAATATTCCAAAGATGAAGGTTTCTCAGAGATTAGAGACCAGACTTTGTTTGATTTACTCTGGCACTTTTACTTCTGCCTCGGATGCTGGAGAATATTCTGAAGGCTTTGCTAGTTGTGCAACCCACGGAATAACATTTCTCTTGCAAAGTTTTATCAGCAGAATTCCCAGGTAGCTCAGCTCCGTGCGAAAAGGGACAGAGCAGTGCAGGCCCGGCCTTACCCCGTTACCCTCGGCCCGTCCCTTGTCACACGTGGGGGGGTACAAGGTCTTTGTATTTTTCTCCTTTCAGAGTAAGGTCCTCCAGTGTTTGCAGCGTTAGTAAGGAAAGCTTGGGGGTAATGGTGCCCCGGAGCGAAACCGTTGCGTGGCATGAAACCGCCCTGTTTCCATCTCGGGGTCTCTTCCCCCATGCCAGTGTCACAGGCAATGGCGCTGCCTAAACAGATGCTCATGAGGGAAGAGATTTCTCGGTCACGCTCAGTAAGAAAACATATGGACACGGATGAACATGAAGGGAAGGGGGAAGGCGAGGGTCTCCAAGTCAGAGAGAGGCAAACCGGAGCTAGGCGGTGGGCGTGATCGATGAGGTGGCCATTGGACTGATTACAGGTACCGGTGACAGCCCCGGCCTCCTCAGAGATCCCCAGCCTTTCTTCTTCCGAGACCCACGTTATGGAGGAAAGGCAGGAAGGCTTGCTAGCAGCCTGAGCTCCTCGCTCTGAGGAGGTCGGAGCTAGGCGGTGGGCGTGATCGATGAGGTGGCCATTGGACTGATTATAGGTACCGGTGACAGCCCCGGCCTCCTCAGAGATCCCCAGCCTTTCTTCTTCCAAGACCCACGCTATGGAGGAAAGGCTGGAAGGCTTGCTAGCAGCCTGAGCTCCTCGCTCTGGGGAGGTCGGAGCTAGGCGGTGGGCGTGATCAATGAGGTGGCCATTGGACTGATTACAGGTACCGGTGACAGCCCCGGCCTCCTCAGAGATCCCCAGCCTTTCTTCTTCTGAGACCCACGTTATGGAGGAAAGGCTGGAAGGCTTGCTAGCAGCCTGAGCTCCTCGCTCTGGGGAGGCCACGGACTCTCGGAAAGGACGGCCGATGGCAGAAGGAGACGAGACACGACAGCACGAAGCTCTCACAAGGGGAGGAAATATAATTAACAAAGTGAACGAATTATGCGGGCGCCTGAAAACCCCTAAGGGTCAGAAGAGGTCCCAAAAGAGGCCCTGCCATTGGCTGCAGCCTTGACTTCCTTTTCTGCGCTGATTTAATAAATGCCACGGGATGGAAGACGCACCAAGCTTCACAGTGGGAACTCGCCCCCCAGTTCTGAAACCACAGGAACTGGCCCACTGACTTGCCAGAAGTTTCTGAAGATAAGGAAATGTCTGAAGACAAATAATTTGTGTCCCAAAATAAATAAATGGAATAACCTAAATGAAGCTTAGCGCATGTCCCCGACTATTACGGCTCCTTCTTCGAAAAATCAATTCCTCCAACTGATTTGTTAGTTTAATTAAGATAACCTTTACAGGACCGGATGCAAAATTATCAATACTACTTAACATGATTTGTAAACTGTTGCATTGATACCAAATCAGCAGAGATGAGGTCATCGTTTTCTCTTCATCCAGTTTTCAGTGGAGTCGCAGAATTAGCTCCAGTTAGGAGACCTCAGACAAATTTCGTGTTTCATTGCCTGATTTGTCATAGGATCAATTCACTGGGGTAGATTTTATAAAAGTACGCCCGCGCGTACTTTTGTTCGCTCACCAGGCGCAAACAAGAGTACGCTGGATTTTAATAGATACGCGCGTATCCTTTCAAATCCGGGGTCGGCGCGCGCAAGGCTGTGCAAAATCGGCAGCCTGCGTGCGCCGAGCCGCGCACAGCCTGCCTCTTCCCTCCGAGGCCGCTCCGAAATGGGATCGGCCTCGGAGGGAACTTTCCTTCCACCACCCCCCCCCCCCCCCCCCGCACCTTCCCCTCCCTTCCCCTACCCACCCCCAGCCCTATCTAAACCCCCCCCACAATTGTTTGACAAATGGCAGGCGTAACTCGCGCGCACCGGCCGCACGATTCCCCAGCCCGGGAGCAGGTTCGGAGGCCTCGACCACGCCCCCGAAACACCCCCGGGCCGGAACCACACCCGCAGCCCTGCCCCCGAATGACATGCCACAGCGACACACCCCCGACACGCCCCCCCAGGAAAGCCCTGGGACTTATGCGCATCCCGGGGCTTGCGCGCGCCACCGAGACTATTCAACATAGACTCGGCGTGCGCAGGAGGAACCTGGGGCAGGTTTTCTGGGGGTACGCGCGTACCCCTTTGAAAATCTGCCCCACTGTGTTTAGTGAAATTTTCTTGCCAATAGTGAGATATCTTGTGATGTCTCTTCATTATGGGTTTTTTTTTTTTAATTTTTTATTTATCAGAATTTTTAATTATAACTTACAAGAAAACATCTTGATTGAGAAAAGTATCTAATACATAGAGAAATAATTTGTATTATCAGTAAAACAACTTAATTAACAATATACTCTAGTCCATAATCATAAGGAATCAATTGATATATAATTCATTCATATATTCAATTAACTTGATATAATCACCCAACGTACAATTATTCTTTAATTGGGCTCACTGTCTCAATGGTATCTAATTGAAGTCTTTCTCCAGAACCAGCCACATTTGTTTTATCGCTCAAAAAATGTTTCAATTGAGAAGGAATATAAAACATATAGGAATTACCATTATATCCTAATCAACACTTGCACGGATATTTAAGAAAAAAGGTACCTCCTATCTGGAGAACCTTCATTTTTAACAAAAGAAATTCTCTCCTCTTTTTTTGTGTACTTTTGGAATAGTCTGGGTATACCCTTATAAGTAAATTCAGAAATTTCTCTAATCTGTGTTTAAAAAAAAGTCGGAATACCCAGTCTCTGTCTGTCTCAAAAACAAATGTGATGGGCTGCACCATTTCACTATCAGAAGTTTCCAACAATTTGGAAACATCTGAGATACCTTCTAATACATCCATTACCTGAACTCCATCCCGATCTAACTTTTGTTCTTTCTTTTTGTACATTGGAATATAATAGCTCTTAGCTACTGCTGGTATTGCATTTTCTGGTATTTTAAAAATTTCCAATAAATATCTTTTAAACATGTCTTTGGGTAAGACTTGAGGTAACATTGGAAAATTAACAAAATGTCTCTTCATTATGTGAAATGCTGAAGAATGAAATTAATTGTGCAGGCCCATATCCTGCAGATACCATTTATGCAGCCTGGGAATTTAGCACTCACCCCCTACCAATCTCCCAGTCACCTTGGCTTGCAAAGAAAGCAACGAAGGGTTTCTTTTTTGTTTGATTTTTGTTCCGTGACTAAACATTCTGTATTTTTTGGATGTTACTACTTCTGCTGTTTATCATTTCTAATGCACTACTAGACCTCTGCAGATATCTAGTGTGTAATGACAGTTTTGTATGCCAGAATATATATGAATGATAACCTGTAAACAGAGGGAGGAATGCGAGTGAAAGAAGTGTTGATTAGAGCAGGAGAGAGACCTTGGGGTGATAGTGTCTAATGATCTGAAGTCGGCGAAACAATGTGACAAGGCGATAGCTAAAGCCAGAAGAATGCTGGGCTGCATAGAGAGAGGAATATCGAGTAAGAAAAGGGAAGTGATTATCCCCTTGTACAGGTCCTTGGTGAGGCCTCACCTGGAGTACTGTGCTCAGTTCTGGAGACCAAATCTCAAAAGGCACAGAGACAGGATGGAGATGGTCCAGAGTAGGGTGACCAAAAAGGTGGAGGGTCTTCATAGAATGACTTATGAGGAGAGATTGAAGAATCTAAATATGTACACCCTGGAGGAAAGGAAGAGCAGAGGTGATATGATACAGACTTTCAGATACTTGAAAGGTTTTAATGATCCAAAGATAACGACAAACCTTTTCCGTTGCAAAAAAATCAGCAGAACCAGGGGTCACGATTTAAAACTCCAGGGAGGAAGACTCAGAACCAATGTCAGGAAGTATTTCTTCACGGAGAGGGTGGTGGATGCCTGGAATGCTCTTCTGAAGGAAGTGGTGAAGACCAAAACTGTGAAGGATTTCAAAGGGGCGTGGGATAAACACTGTGGATCCATAAAGTCTAGAGGATGTGAATGAAGAGAAGAGGCAAGGGGTGGCTTGCTTGCGGGAATGATGGCTACTACCTGGAGATTAACATCCTTATTCAATAAACATACACACAGTTAATGCAACTCCAACATTGCTCTATGCTTCAACGGCAAGAGGAAATGTGGAAAAAAGGATTTGCATCCACAAAAAAGCAGGGGAGTAGCTTGCTTGTTACGGCGGTTACTACCCCAAATCAAATAAGCCTGATACTTCACTTTCAATGCACATCCAGCATAGCTCTCTGCTTCAACGGCAGAGAGAATGAAGAAAAGGTGATTTATATCAGCATCAACCAACAAGGAATGAATTACATAGTCTGGGTAAACAAAGAAGCATGGGTGTAGCTTGCTTGTTGCGGCGGTTACTACCCCAAACCAAATAAGCCTGATACTTCCCTTTCAATGCACATCCAGCATAGCTCTCTGCTTCAACGGCAGAGAGAATGAAGAAAAGATGATTTATATTCAGCATCAACCAACAAGGAATGAATTACATAGCATGGGTGTAACTTGCTTGTTACGGTGGCTACTACCCCGAATCAGTTAAGCCTGATACTTGACTTGGAATAAGTATCCAGCGCAGCTCACTGCTTCAGCAACAGAGGGAATTAAGTAAAGAGGATTTTTATTCAGACAACCAACAATGGCTGAATTGCACATGCAGGGTAAACAAACGGGAGTAGCTTGCTTATTACGGCGGTTACTACCCCAAACCAATTAGCTAGATACTTCACTTAGATGCAGCTCCAGCACTGCTGTCTGCATCGATGGTGGGGGTGGAAGGGAATTGGAACCAAAAAGTTACCAATAAGGGCCCTGACCTCAGCGGTCAGAGTAACAGATAAGTATGAAAACAAATAGGTGTGAAAGCTTGCTGGGCAGACTGGACGGGCCGTTTGGTCTTTTCTGCCGTCACTTCTATGTTTCTATGTATGACAGAAATAACCATATAGAGTAGTGCTGCCTAGTGCTATGATTAGTCTGTATTAAAGTGCTCTGCTTGTTAAGGTAGCTGAGTAGGATGCTGGTACTCTATATATATGACTTTTGATAGCCCTAAGGTCCTGGTATCTGTAGGTGCATGGATGTATGCTTTGTTGGAGAGCATGAGGGGTGAATATGTGGAACAGCATATACAAACATGCGGGATGGGTCTGGCGTGCACGTGTGAGTTTGTGAGGTGGACTAAAATGAATATGAGAGACATAGTTGCAGGCGCACATCTATGCACGTTTGCCGGCACATGGACGCGGCGATTTTATCGCACATGCGCATGTTGTAAAATCAGCTACACGCGCGTACATGTGCGCACAATTTTATATCGATGCGTGCATCTGTGCGTAAATGGCGACTTGAGCGTGTAAGTGGGGGGGGGATTTTAGTAGATACGCGGGCCCCGATGCAATTTCCTGTTTCCCCAGTTCATTCCCAGTTCATCCGTAAAGGAGAGGACTTTCTAAATCCCCTAGCTAACTTACCTCCCTTTTACCCTATTAGCCCTGACCCTTAAAACCCCGCTGACTGGCCTCGTTTTTTTTGTTTCGTGACGTGCACAGCAGAAGTAAAGTTACGCGGTAGGGGACCACGGTGCACGCTTCCGCGCGTGAATGCTTACGCCCTGACTTAATTTTACAGACCTGGCCCCGCACACGGCCCGCCCCGTTTGGGATAGTTGGAGTTGTACGTTTAATTAAAAATCCATGCTGCACACACCAGGCCAAGTCACCTGCGTATTTCCCGGCATTGGCGTGCGTAGGAGTTTAAAATCTAGCAGTTAGAGGGTATAACATAGTAAATCCAAGGAAGCGCATGCTTACATTAGGATTAAGGAGGTGTTTTGCTTGTTGAATAGGTTAATGTAGGCACTAGGGTAGGCTTAGGTGGCCTGCAAACCCAAGTAGAAAAAGTGTCTCTGGTCTTTTAAAAGCCACTTTGGCATGGAATATTTTATACCGTGTTTAAAAATAGGGACTGGATACTACATTGTTGATGGGGATCTGATAAAATAAAAGTAGAGGGTTTATTACAGTTTTTACCAAAGGTATAAAATGTTTAGATGTTAGGAATTATTAGGAAGGGAATGGTTAATAGAACGGAAAATGTCATAATGCCTCTGTATCGCTCCATGGTGAGACCGCACCTTGAATACTGTGTACAATTCTGGTCGCCACATCTCAAAAAAGATATAATTGCGATGGAGAAGGTACAGAGAAGGGCAACCAAAATGATAAGGGGAATGGAACAGCTCCTCTATGAGGAAAGGTGGAAGAGGTTAGGACTGTTCAGCTTGGAGAAGAGATGACTGAGGGGGGATATGATAGAGGTCTTTAAGATCATGAGAGGACTTGCCCCCTCTCGCACCCACACATACACTCCCTCTCTCTTATACACACATGCTCTCTCTCATTCATATTCTCCTTCTTTCACACACACATACATGCTAATATCCACACATGCACTCCTCTCTCACACAACATGCTTCCTCTATCTCATACACACATGCTTACATACAAACGCTCCCTCTTTCTCAAACGTACATGCTCTCTCTTATTCACACACACACACACTCTCTCACACACACACGCCCTCTCTCACACACACACACACGCTCTCTCTCACACACACACACACATGCTCTCTCTCTCACACACACACACGCTCTCTCACACACACACACACGCTCTCTCTCACACACACACACACACACACGCTCTCACACACACACACACGCTCTCTCTCACACACACACACGCTCTCTCTCTCACACACACACACACACACACGCTCTCTCTCTCTCACACACACACACGCCCTCTCTCTCACACACACACACACTCTCTCTCACACACACACACACGCTCTCTCACACACACACACACACACACGCTCTCTCTCACACACACACACACACACACACGCTCTCTCTCTCACACACACACACACACACGCTCTCTCTCTCACACACACACACGCTCATTCACCTTCTCTTTCACCCGGGATTCTCTTTATCTTTTTCCTGGAGTCTGCAGGGAAGAGCGGGTCCCATGGCCTGCTCCTCACTCAGGTTACCAGCAGCCCCGTACCCTCCTTTTTACTTCTGTTGCCGGCGGCCCGCAGCTGCCTTCTGTGTTCACCCGCCGGCGAGATGATGTGCGCCGGCAATGCGCAGTCTCTTTCAGTCTTCAGCTGCCTGCTCGATAGGGAGCGCTGGCAGCCCACGGCCTTATTCTGTCTTTGGCCACCGGTGAGATGGGGGTGCACCGGTGGCCCACAGCCTCCTTCGGCCTTCTTTTCAGCCGCCGGCGAGATGGGCCGGGCCGGCAATCCGAGGCCGCCTTCCGTCGGCGAGACGGGGTGCGCCGGTGGCTTCTCAGGCCTGTTCTTTTGCTGCCACCACGGGATGGGGGTCCGGCGGTGGCCTGTTGAGTCTCTTCTTTTTGCAGGGGGCTTTTTCTTCTTCCACAGCTTGCGGACCCCCTGTTATGGTGTAGCAGGCCCCGAGGTGGGAACCACTGACTTCGGGAACAGCCTCTGCTATTACTGGCATCAGTAGCATGGGATCTATCTAATGTTTGGGTACTTGCCAGGTACTTGTAGCCTGGATCGGCCCCTGTTGCTGGGCTTCGTGGACCCTAGGTCTGACCCAGAATGACATGTTCTTATGTTCTTAACATGGTACACTCTCTCACCATGTGGCTTGAAAACAGAGAGAAGCAAGAAGGGGGTAGGAGACAGGGGGCATGCAGCCAGCAAGCACATCTGTACTATAAAGAGAAAATATGTTGTTTAAGTTATTTTTGGGAAGGCTGCAGAACTATTGTAATTACAGGCTCAGTTCCACGAAGATTAAGAGTTACGGGGCCAGTTTCAGTTTTTAGAAACATTTGAGGTTTCGGTCCCGGTGACCAGTGCCAGTGGGACAGAACGGCCTCTCCAGAGGCCCTGAGTATAGGACGAATGCACATCTGCTGCTCCAGGTCCTGCCTTCTATGCGACACACTTATTACGAATCTTGGAAGGGAGAGGCAGGGGCCAGCGCAGAAGGGTTAGCCGTTTAAAAAGGGTTAGCCGTTTAAAAACTGAAAGAAGGGGAAATAAACCTAGCGAGGCGAAACGAACCTGTCCTGAATTCCTATTTAGCTCCTGTGCAGCTGCAAAACATTTCTGTTGTGCAGAACCTCCACTATGTTTAGAGTCACTTGTATATTTTATCCCGAATATTTTGTGGCAGGAGGTGGCTCACTTTTCTTAATCACCTTACTGGAAGCTAGTGGTTTCTGACTTGTATGACAGACACCGCTCTTAAATTTGCCAAAAGATGGAGAGCGATCTCAGGCCCCACGCGATAAATACGAACAACCAAAAGAGGGTGACATTCAGTGTCTTACAGAGTAAAAATGCAACCCTAATGCAATAAAGCACTATCCAGCGAAGCATGCAAACATGATTAGGAAAACCAAACCCAGGAGGTACCAGGCATTTAATAGCTCGGCTGCAAGTGCTGATTCCTGCCAATTATTTACCCTTCTGTGTAGAAAACGTCATAGTTTTTTTATTTTTGAAACTTTAATGTCGTAAAGTCCAGCAGGCTGATGAGTAAAGCTGCACTTTCATCAGCGGAATATCAGACAGCAGGGAAAGGTCTCTGGGAAGGTCACGGAAGATGAAGGTCATCGAAGCTCCCTATTAAAGGAACAGGGCGGGTGATGTGCAAAGTCCATCCCCATTAACCGTGGCCTGACACCGCCTTCTCATGTAATCTGGGGGTGAATGACTGGGAGCTCACAGAAAGCCGGATCCCCGCAGGGGTCAGCAGAAGGAGTCCACGCGTCCCTATTCTTCCAGTCGCTCAGGCTATTCTTACCTTTACCATGTGTGGGTTAAACTTCCACAGAACTTCTTCTTCAAGTTTTTGCATTTTGTTTTCCCTTCCAGAAGTTGCAGGAGCTTAAAGCCTTGGGCAGAAGCTGCAGCCGCATCAGACTTGTGCGAGCAAACCTGCTTTGCAGGCGCCTTGGCACTTCTCTCATCCCTAAACCCTCACCTGACCCTTACGTCTCCCTAATCATTCCAAAAAAGACAAGGAAAGGAGCAACTACCAGGGGCAAACGTGCAAGGCAGTGTGCGGAAACCAGAATGCACAGCAATGGAAATGTGCACGTTTCCAGCCATCGCGGTCACGGGACGTGCAGGGCCTGCTCGTTCCTCCGCCCGCGAGTCCTCGGTGCTGCCCCAGTGCTCCGAGCAAGTCTGCCTGGCCTGGTCTTTCTGTCGCTGTAAGCCAGGAGGACCTTTTCTTCTCCACCTGAGTCCAGGAAAGAGGAAGCCCTCACTGCATAAGGGCACTCCCTGGAAGCAGATTTCCCATCTACGTTTGGGAACGCAGCCGGGGCCTTGGGTTTCCGGGGGAGGAAGTCAAACCCCCCCCAGCCACTCCTTTAGCATTGAATTCATTGTATCTGGTGGGAGGGAGGACTGGAGCCGCTGTTCGCCTTTCTTACCGAATCCGCCACACCGGCCCTCCCTGCATGGAAGGGGACCAGGCCTGTGGGTGCAGGTGGCTCCCCCCCAATGCTCTCCTGAGGATCGGTGCAGGAAGGCTGCAGCCATGGGAAGGGGGGACCCCCTTTCAGAGGTCGAGAGCAGGGCAGTGGAAAAAGCAGCAAAAGTGCGGCCTCCCAGACTTTGCTGCCGTAGGCCCGGGTCTGGCTGAGGCCGGACTGACAGTGTCCCAAAAAGGGAGGCTCAGGTGAAGGCGTCCGAAGAAAGGGCCTGTGTGGGCTTGGGAGCTGCATCGTACTTTGGATTCAGGGGGTCCGGTAAAGAGGGTCAGAACCTGCTCCGCCTGGATCCTGGAATTCTGCAGCTTTTTACTGAAAACGACACTGAATTTCCAGGGGTGAGGAGAAGGTGATGAAGTCCCTCCCCCAGGCAGGTCCAGTCGCACCTTTCCTCAACGCGCAGGGTGGTGTTTGCAGATAACTCCCAGCCCCGCTAAGGGCTGCCCTGGATGGATGCAGGAGTAATCGTGCCCTTAATTGACTGCGTAGAGGACTCCCATCCTGCCCGCGCCTGACGTTCACCTTTTCCACAGACATTGGGGTTTGGGGGGGATCTCTTTACTTTTTTTTTCATGTCTGGTAGGTAATCTGGGGCTCTGGAAATCCAAAAAGAGATCAAGCTGCAGGTCTGCGGGCAAAGGACCAGAAATGTGAAGGAGCTGTGTGCCTGCAACATTGCAGTCTTACACGTCAGCCATGGAATTGTGCATTTGTTACACAGAAAACCCCAAATCAGTGTTAAACATGTAAAGCCTCAGCTGGAAACTAACAGTATAATAGTAGCTGAGGACAGAAAAAGACCTGCCGGCCGATCCAGTCTGCTGGGTACTGTCCGTACTGCCATGGATGTAGCCCAGCTGCCAGCCGCAGAGTGCGACCACGCGTAACATCTCTTTCCTTATCCAGGACACTCTCTCTCTCGTCATCCCCACCATGAAGTGGACACAGGATCCCCCTTCCTATGGCTCAACCACAGCCATATCTAAACAGCTTCCGATACTACCAGAGCTGTTGCTGAAATATCCGGCCCCCTGGGTCACCCCGCCAGGCAGAGCTGCGGCATTGCCTTCCACTAGGACTTCCGGTCCTTACGGCACCAGCACCGTGCCAGCTGCTCGTTCAGTGCTGTCAGCGCAGCCTCATCTCAATAGCCTCTGATACTAGTGCAGCTGCTCGCTAACATCCGGCCCCCTGGGTCACCCCGCCAGGCAGAGCTGCGGCATTGCCTTCCACTAGGACTTCCGGTCCTTACGGCACCAGCACCGTGCCAGCTGCTCGTTCAGTGCTGTCAGCGCAGCCTCATCTCAATAGCCTCTGATACTAGTGCAGCTGCTCGCTAACATCCGGCCCCCTAGGTCACCCCGCCAGGCAGCCGCCCGCAGGCGTTCTAGGTCGTTCTCTCCTGATCGCATTGGATGCTTGAAGATCTGCCGCAGAATTGCATCGCTGACACGCGTGGGCCTCGCTGCCCGTTCTCGCGCGGGCTGCGGGCGACGGCACCCAAATCGTGTGCAAGGTCATTTTCAAAGGTGAAATAGCTGGGAGGTGCACAGAGGTGGGGGGGGGGGGGGAAGGGCGGAGAAAAAGTGAGACGTTGCAAACATGGCCGGCGACGCGGAGCTGGGGCTGCCCGGCGCTCACTTACAGAAAAGGTTCACTGCAGGCGGTCGCTGCCTCTCCCGCAGGATCCAACGCAAACAGAAAAAGAGGGCACAGCAACAGCGCTTCCGTGAAAACGTTCTGTTCAGGCCTCCGCAGCAGCAGTACCCAAGCAGCCTGAGCTCTCAGGACCGAACTAAGGCACAGGCCTGGGTGCCAGATCTGCAAGGGGCACCTGGATTACCCCCTCTTCCCCCCGTACCCACCAAGCACTCCGTTTCATTGCTGGGAACCCCCTCCTTCCTCCCGGCGTCGGGTCTCTCAGCCCTGGGAAACATAGCTGGGTCCAGATGGCCTTCAGTGGAAGTCAGCCCAGTGGCGCTAATTCAGTGAGCGCCAGGGGGTACTGACCCGGCACTGGAAGAAAGGGAGCCGCGCCCCTGACACCGAAGAGGCTCGGCGGAGGAATGCTTGGCACGTTTTCATGCCCTCGGTTTGCAGCGTGTGACATCCAGAAACCAAGCCTCTTATTCCGAGAGCGGCCTAGTTTTTCCCAGGCTCAGCACCTCCCGCTTTGATTGCCCTGGGCTTTGCCGACCGTCTGATTATTCTTCTGCTCTGCAGCTGTGACCCTACTTCAGTGCAAAGCAGGAAGTGAACCCAGAAAGGTTAAAGCTGAGAAGACGCTCATTGTTCCCTTCTAGGACTTGAGGCGTCTTAGCAGCAGGAAGGAGCAGGCCGGAGCAGGCCTCACTGCCACAGTCAGGTGGCTGCAGAGAAGGAGCAGGCTGGAGAAGGCCTCACTGCCACAGTCAGGTGGCTGCAGAGAAGGAGCAGGCCGGAGAAGGCCTCACTGCTACAGTCAGGTGGCTGCAGAGAAGGAGCAGGCCTCACTGCCACAGTCAGGTGGCTGCAGAGAAGGAGCAGGCCGGAGCAGGCCTCACCGCCACAGTCAGGTGGCTGCAGAGAAGGAGCAGGCCGGAGCAGGCCTCACCGCCACAGTCAGGTGGCTGCAGAGAAGGAGCAGGCCGGAGCAGGCCTCACCGCCACAGTCAGGTGGTTGCAGAGAAGGAGCAGGCCGGAGCAGGCCTCACCGCCACAGTCAGGTGGCTGCAGAGAAGGAGCAGGCCGGAGCAGGCCTCACCGCCACAGTCAGGTGGCTGCAGAGAAGGAGCAGGCCGGAGAAGGCCTCACCGCCACAGTCAGGTGGCTGCAGAGAAGGAGCAGGCTGGAGCAGGCCTCACTGCTACAGTCAGGTGGCTGCAGTCCTGAATGGAGGCTGAAGCAGGAGTCACCCCCTGTCTGCATCGGCATCACAAACTCTCCAGGCTGGCCCATGGCAATGAATCTCCGCACTTCTTTACTGGGCTCTGTTTGGCCCTTTTGCCTTTTTTAATTTGTAGCCACAGACCGCCAATTGTGTTGTCGGCACTTTACAGCTGCCAGGGCTTCACAGTGCTCTCCCCACGGGTCCTGGTGCACCCTTGAAGGGATCCATCTTCGGGTTGCACCAGGTGCCTGTAGGATGCCAGTCTGGTGCCGTGAAAACAGAACTGGAATAAGAAGCACAATCAGATTACTTAGACCATGTTTACCTCGCTTTCTAACCATGAATTTCGGTTGCCTTTATTGCTCTGCTTGTGTCCCTAGAAAGAAGCTGTGAGCGAGACCTTCCTGCTGGGCCACCTCAGTCCGTCTGGGGCGAGCTGGCGACAGTTCATCCTCCCTTCGTCGGGTCAGAGAAGAAACGGCGCGGCTACGCTGGGTTTAACTCATAACTGCGCAGCGCTGGGACTGCGCCCCCTTTCTGATGAAGGGGAGGGGTGGCTGAGGCGAGCTCGCCACGGACGTATTGAGCGAGCCCAGTTACGAGGGCTCTTTTCCGTCCATGCGTCTCCTCTTCTGAGTTCACGTCATCGGGCTCCCTGTGGCTTCCTAACATGAACGTAAGGCGTTGGACGGTCCACGTCCAGCAGAGGGGCTACACGAGGGCCACCTTCGAATGCTCCTGCGTTAGCCAAGGCCACGCCTGTGGCTCTCGTTACCCTGAGAGGCGAGCAGACCATATGGGTTTTGGAAGGGCGGTCATGACCAGGTTCTTCCAGAATGCCTTGAACGGACCTGACGTTTAGAAGGCAGAATAAGCTACCAGACGAGGGACAATTCCCTTTGCTACAAGGTAGTTATCCAGGCTGTTTTATTGCTTTGATTACTTCATTTTATTATTTAGTATATTTTAATCATGTGTTTATTGCTTTCTAACGCTGCACTGAGATTGCACTGGGAAGGTGCATAAAAAAACAGAAGCAATAAATATATAAACAACAGCCCCTTTTAACACACGGGAGCCAGATTCTCCCGCCCTGTTCTGCCATGCGTGCTCGGCTGTAATAATCTGACTTTACCACGGCTTTTGTTTTACAGGCGCTCAGCAGAAGGCTCACCCTCCATCTCTTTGCTCTTCAAACTGCACCTTCTGTCAGTTCTGGTCAGAAGGGTTTTGCGGTGCTGCCTTTTTCTGCATCTCGTGGCGGGCGGCAGAAGGGCTCGTGCCGGGTCAGGCGCTGCCCAGCAGGAGGTCAGGGTTCCCGTCTTGAGCCCGACCTCTGCACCCCGGGCTGGCAGGGCTGAGGGATGCCGCGGAGGGGGAACTCCTCGGCCTGGGCACCACCGTGACCCCCAGCGGGCAGACTCAGGAGCCGCGGCCCCATGGCCAAGGAGGAGGGAGAACCCCTCAGCCAGTGGTGAACAAAAGGCTCCTGGGGGCAGATCCCAGCCCTGGTTCTGACTGAGCTGGACTGTGGGGGTCCAGTGCTGAAAATGAGCGAGGGAGCGAATTCAGCAGAGCGGCTCCTAGGTGAGCTGCATCCTCTGGGACGGAGAGCTTCGTCTGAGATCACAGTGTGCATCGCCCTTTATAAATGCGGAGGAGAGCAGAATCCATTTCTGTCTAAGTCTCTTCCTTCTTTCCTGATGGGCTTCAGCTGATTGCTTTCTGCATTTCTCCTGCTGGAAGGGACAGGAAGGATGTTGCATGGCTTAGTGAATGCCTCGGTTAAAAGTGGAAACACGTCTCGATGCATCTACGTAGGAAACGGACTGCGGGCAGCTCGCCTTAATATCCCGTTCTCCCTGTGAGTTCTCCTTCTGCTGCTGAAGCAGGAGCAGCTATTTTGTAGCTGGAAGAAAGCCAGCAGGGAGGCAGGCCGGGCACCTCAGGACATGCCCTCTGTGAAGTATGCACAGGGCACCAACCTGGACCAGCAGGGCTGGGGGGGGGGGCATCGTGGATCCAGGGTTCTGGCTGAAGCCCTGTTCTGTGGGACTACAGTAAGTTGGAAGAAGTTAGAAAACAGGGGGGGGGGGGGGGGGGGGGGGGGAAGGTGCCCGGGTGGCTGTGAAGGAAGAGCTGATGGTGCTGCCCGATCCCACCCCCCCACTCTGATTCAGCAGGAGGTCACTGCCGGGCTCCCCCCCCCCCGGGAATGTGGAACCTGGGGGAAGGGCGGCCTGAGGAGGGAGGGGGGCTGGGACGTCCCCGTGACTCTGGGCCGCGGTGGAGACGTCCCCTGCGCAGATACCGGAGGCTCAGAGCGGGTGCACTTGAGAACGAGGGAGACTGAGACCTGCAATCCGAGAGCGGGTGAGGGCCACAAGCTGCCCGTGCATGGCACAGAGCCCGGCGCGTCTCTGGCTTTCCGCCAGACGCATCCTCCGCCCTCCTTCGAATTCATTTCTTTAAGGCAGAACAGGGTCAAGCGGGAATAAGCAGTTGCGGCCCGGGGTGGTGGTGGGCCCTGCTTATTCTCAGGGCACGACCTTTGCATGCCTTAGAAAGGCGATTGGGCAGGGAGCTGGGAGGCCGCCACTCAGGCCAGCGGTGGGAGCTGACTGCCGCTGCCTTTCCATGTGGTCAGCGGTGGGGCGGTCAGCGGAGCCTCCGGTCGAGGCTGTGCCCCTTCTGCGGAGAATAGTGGGCGAGTCCGGCGCCCGGCGTTTCTGGGTGGCGGGGACGGCTCGCGTTATCCACGTGCGGCTGCATAGAGAGCGCCGCCGACGGTCACTGAGCAGCGGGCAAGGCCCGGGCAAACTCCTCCCCTGCGCAGAGTGAAAGAGCTGCACGGTGACTCTGATAAGGGGGTAAGTAACGCGCTCCCCCGCCCCTGCCACTGCTTCGGCGGCGTCCCCGTCTGGCGCCGGCTCCTCTGCATTCACTCGGGCAGAGGAGCCCCGCGCCCTCTCAGCCCCTGCCCAGCCTGAGCTTTCTTCTCTCTCCGAGCACTTGAGTAATTTATAGAAAGTGGCCCTGGGGTCAGCCTGGAGGAGCTTCGGAGAACGTTTCTAAAATCGGCCGCATCACGTGCTGCCCCGGAGAGAGGTCGAGCTCGCGCCCGTCTGCTTTCCCAGGCTTTGGAAGTATTTCTGGATACAGGGGGGCGGGGGTGCATAGTTAAGCTCTGCCTTGTTAACGATTGCGTTGGCCGCACTTTCCCATGCCTTGGGCCCGCTGAGTGCTCAGCCGCCAGCTCCTTCCAGCAGATATTCCTGTCCTGTCCTGGGCAGTAATAACCCTTTCCTTGCCACGGAAGGCAGCGAGTCCCCCTGCAGGAATCCGTCTCTCTGGCTGAGGGTGGTGTCTGAGAAGGGGTAGAAGAGCACTTTGCATGCCGGCAGGCTGTGCACTTGGCAACCTGTTAGGCTGCGGCGCTCATTCCCCCCTCCTTCCTCCACTCCCTGGGCCTTCACCTTAGCTGAGAAGCTGTTCTGGCCCGGGCCGCTGCCTCCGTTAGGCGAGCTTAGGTGGAGGCCTCCGGCACCGGGAGTTTGGGGGGGCAGCCCAGAGGAGGAGGCCTGTGCCAGGGCCCACCTCAGCGTTAGGAGGGAGCGCTGGGTTTGTCAGCAAGAGGTAATTTGGGCAAGGCAGGGTGGGTGCACGACCGAAGGTTGGCCTGGGGCGCCGAATACTCCTGCAGCGGCCCTGTTCTGCTGCTGTGTGACCTGTGTGACCTGTGTGACTTCATGCCGAAACCAGGGAGGCACTGGGGCTACTCGGCATGACCAGCGTTGTACAAAAAAAAAAACCCCCCAAACTACTTCCACCTGTTTCAGAGAATACCACACGCTGAAGGTGTTCCCCTTTAACCTCTGCCCCTTCCTAAACCCGTCAGCTGCCTTAAGATGAAAGGCGGTTTGGGGTTGGCTTCCCTGTGGGCTGCGAGACGTTTCTTTGGACTAAGGTAAGAATTGGCCAAAGACGAGGCCCATGAGCCTTCCGGATCACACAGGTCCCTCCTTGAGACGGGAGAAGGATCCTGCGTGGTCTCCTCGTCCGGTCCCCCACACACACACTGACCCGCAGCCTGCCAGGGACCCGGCACATCAGAGCCCCCAACGCCCCCCAGCATTAGACAAACAAATGCGCTCCCATAAAATTGCATTTCCAGACTCTTCAGAGTCTGACGGAGAGGGGCGGTGTCCGCTGAGAAGCTGCGCTTAATCACTTCTGGTAGCCCCTTGCTTCTGCTGAAGACACTGGCCCACGGCTCATGGCCACTGAATGCGCACCCCCTTAGTCCAGCGCTTGCTCCGGCAGTTTCCTCCCTGGGATGATCCTTCATTGCCAACGCCCCAGCAGGTTCTTGGTTTTTTTTTGGGGGGGGGGGGGGTTTACCAGCTGTAACCAGCAAGCAGTCCAGCCCAACCACTGCACTGGCCACGGCCCACGGCTTCTTCTGCAGCCCGCTGTGCATGCGTCTGGCGCCTTGCTGTCACATTTTGCTAGGGCTCCTCCGTCCGCAGCTGGACCAAGGAGAAGATCCAGGTTCAAGACTGCGCACTACAGCACGGCACAGCCTCAATTCACCTTCTGTCTTAGGCAACTCTGAGAAGCTCGGGGCCCTTCTAGACCCACAGCCATAAGCCACCCCTGGGCGTTTACGACTCCCCCGTCCGAACATGGGAGAGACGGCCCCGGGAGCTGGAAATCCAGCACTGGGCACCCTCGCTGTAAAGAGAGGCTGAACCAGCCTGGGGGTTTGCTCTCTGGGCATGCTGGGACTTGTAGTTCCGGTATCCTAGGAAACAGAAACCACACGTCCGTGCGGACAGTGGGTGGCTCAACCTCTCCCTGACATGGCGCTGGTGGTAGCTCTGCTCCTACATCACTTTTCCGCATGTAAACATTTCGTCGCAGAAGACACTTTTCTTGCCTGTGGATTTTCCTTTTTCCTGCACTCATAGTTGTTCTCTGCTCGCTGCCACCGCCGCTCCTCCGTCCCTCTGAATCGGGCCCAGACTGCACGCAGAAGGAAGGGTCAGAAAGCCAAGTGATTTCTCATGTTAGAGGTCAAGGACCTCGCCGGAGGACTCCCTTGGGCTGAATTTAGCCGGCTGCTGCTTTAGGGATCTAAAAGTGTGCGTTCCCGGAGGACTGGAGTAAATGATGTGCTTAGTGCGTAGTGTTTCCCCATACATCGGCACTTTTTGACCCACCTAAATCTATGCAAATTTTCTTTTTATAAGCAATAATTTACAAACCGCGACTATCAGCATGCTAACACTTACACAAAATGATCTGCCTATCTTAAAACTGCTCCATTTTTTGTTTTAGGAGGCACCATAGGGCACAGCATGCACTACGCAGAGAACATAAGAACATAAGAAAATGCCATACTGGGTCAGACCAAGGGTCCATCAAGCCCAGCATCCTGTTTCCAACAGTGGCTAATCCAGGCCATAAGAACCTGGCAATTACCCAAACACTAAGAAGATCCCATGCTACTGATGCAATTAATAGCAGTGGCTATTCCCTAAGTAAACTTTATTAATAGCAGGTAATGGACTTCTCCAAGAACTTATCCAATCCTTTTTTGAACCCAGCTACACTAACTGCACTAACCACATCCTCTGGCAACAAATTCCAGAGCTTTATTGTGCGTTGAGTAAAAAAGAATTTTCTCCGATTAGTCTTAAATGTGCTACTTGCTAACTTCATGGAGTGCCCCCTAGTCCTTCTATTATCCGAAAGAGTAAATAACCGATTCACATCTACCCGTTCTAGACCTCTCATGATCTTAAAGACCTCTATCATATCCCCCCTCAGCCGTCTCTTCTCCAAGCTGAACATGAGAGGTCTAGAACGGGTAGATGTGAATCGGTTATTTACTCTTTCGGATAATAGAAGGACTAGGGGGCACTCCATGAAGTTAGCATGTGGCACATTTAAAACTAATCGGAGAAAGTTCTTTTTTACTCAACGCACAATTAAACTCTGGAATTTGTTGCCAGAGGATGTGGTTAGTGCAGTTAGTATATCTGTGTTTAAAAAAGGATTGGATAAGTTCTTGGAGGAGAAGTCCATTACCTGCTATTAAGTTCACTTAGAGAATAGCCACTGCCATTAGCAATGGTTACATGGAATAGACTTAGTTTTTGGGTACTTGCCAGGTTCTTATGGCCTGGATTGGCCTCTGTTGGAAACAGGATGCTGGGCTTGATGGACCCTTGGTCTGACCCAGTATGGCATTTTCTTATGTTCTTATGTTCTAACCTCTTCAGCCTTTCCTCATAGGGGAGCTGTTCCATCCCCTTTATCATTTTGGTTGCCCTTCTCTGTAAGTAGCCATAGATGGATGAATTGACCCTTCCTGCCAAGATCCACGGCCTGTCCCTGGTAATAGGCGAGTTATTGTTCACTGTGGCAATTCTGAAAACCTGGATTGTGGCCCTCGAGGACTGAGTTTGGTGGGGTCCCCTATCTGAAGCGTCAGGCAGCAGTGGTGACCTCGTGTTCCTTGGGGGATGACTGTTGTGCAAGGTCCCAGACCCTCACTCCCTTCAGGTGGGTGCTGGGACTATCTGCATGCGGAGCTGGAATAGGGAGAGAGTTTATTCCATGGGGCATTATTGCGTGCACAATCACAGAAAACCCTGCCTCGCTGTCAGGGAACAATCTCCCTGAGCCTCTGAGCTCGGAGTCAGATCTTCTTTGCTTTGGGAAATAATCTTTATTCTGTTGCCTTTGCTGCTTTACGCTAGCTTAAGGCTTTCTCTTTATCCTGACTTGTCGATTATCCTGCTGGCTCGTTTCTCGGTCTCTTTCGTGCATCGGGTATGGGGGGAAGGGTTCGATCCATCCTGTCTATTCGTGCAGTTCAGTGCCTTTGGTTGAGTTTTTGGGCTGTCACGATTGTTCTGTTTTTCTCTTACTGAAGTTTCTGTTTTTATTGTCTTATTTTGGTTTATTATATTTTGGTTTTGATTGATTGCGGATGTAACATTGTTCTCTGCTGAGAATTGTGAATTATTGGGATATAAGTTTGTTAAATAAAAAAATAAAATGTTCAGTGCCCCGGTGGTTAAGCTGAAGTCTGCAAAGGACATGCAAAATCCTGGTCATTCCAGGTGGTACCGTTCTCTGTTTCTCTTGAAAGTAACAATACTATAACATTTATTTAAAAAAAACCAAACCTAACAGCTTAAAGATGCTAATCTTTGCCCTATTTCTTACTGCTCTCGGCTTCCCCCTTCCATTGTTCAGTGAAAGGCGTATGTGACATGTTGGGCATCTGCTCATGCTTTGTGGCTCCCTCCACTTGTGCATCACAAGAACGCAGGCTGCTGCTGTTCTGTTTGTCACATGAAAGCTGTGCGCTGTGGTGGCTAGGGTTTTTGCACTGTGCAGATTCTGGAAGAGTCCTGGCTTTCTTCTGTTCAGGCTGGCTGCACGAGGGGAGCAGGTGCTGCGTGGGGCTTCTATTTATTTATTTTCCTATTCCGCCTTGCCGCACTCTTACCTTCAGGTAGTGCAGATATTTCCCTGTCCCCAGAGGGTTTATAATCAGGGAGGACAGCTTTTAAAAGAGCTGCGTGCATACCCAAAAACACGTGGATATGGACGCGATCATTATTTTATAACCTATGTGTATCGTGCATGTGTGGATGAAAAAAGTAGGCATAAAGAGATATTCAGGTTAGCTGGATAGGACTTATAAGCGCTATTTATCTGCCTAAATAAGAGAGCCGGATAAGTCTCAAATACAGATATTTATATCTTACTTAGCTGGATAAGAATTATCTGGCTTAAGTGGTGGAAAAGCCACGACCTATCCGGATATGTCTGATTCATACGGTTAAGTGGTGCCGAAGCGCTGTGGACGCATTTTCTGACTTTCTGTTTTAAAGATAGACTTGCGGAGTTTTTACACGAGAAATACAAGTAGTGCCTGCACGTTTTTACATGTGTAAGTCAGCAAAGTTTCTAACCTACGCCTGTCAGTGAAATTACCAGTCTTACCAATTAGTCCACCAGTTAGCCCAGGCCCCAGAAACCCTCCCGGTCCCTCCAGACTTCCTACCCGCTTAGCACTTCACAATAAAGACGTGCGATGTCACTTTCACCAGAAATAGGAGCGGGCGTAAATATGCATGAGGAAGCTGGAAGACACAAGTCGCCTGGGCAGCTGACCTGCCACTTTCTTGCACGCGTGACTTTGCAAACTCGTACCTCCGTGTGAGCGTCTGAGGTTTGTAAGATAGCAAACACCTGCCTTTTACACGCTCGTGTGCTCATCGCCTCGGGTGCGACTCCCAGAAAGTTCACTTTTTCAGTTTGTAGCTGAGATGGACGGCCGAGATCTCTAGCGGCGAGAGGACACTCATGAAGCAGCGGGGGTGACCTGCAGGGAGTGATGGTCACAGCCCCAAGAGGGTGAGAGGTTGGATGAGGGACGTGGGAGAAGGGGGAACGGCTGTTGGGTTCCATAGGGGACGCCAACAAATGGATGGGCCATTTTGCTCTCTCTCTGCCCCCCCTTACTGTGTTGCTCCGGCACCAGCACCTGAGGTTGTAGCTCTGGGTCCTCATGGACACTGATCACGCCACGGCCCTCACAGCTGCACCGCCAGGAAGAGGGAGAAATGATATTGAGGAGAACATCTGTGCTCATGACTCACCATCCCACCCCCTCGGGACCGCCTTTGCTTGGCCGTGGCTCCTGCTCTTTCCCCGGTGGAGCTCCCCCCTTGCAGGAGGTGGGTGGCGGGGGCTTGGCGCGTGCATGTGGGGGTTAGGGCTGGGGTCGACGCTGATGTGGAAAAAGCAACACCAGCATCGATCAGCACATGCAGCGTGGGAGCCCAGCAAACAGCTGTGCAAGCTGCCGAACCTCCGAGGAGGAGGAGGAGGAGGTTGTCCCAAAACACGGGGTGTGGTGCAGCTTTCCTTCCAAGCAAGATGTAAAAATATCAGAAAAGCCCTAAGCTTTGCAAGCAGGAGAGGGAGAAGGGGAGAGGCGGGAGCAGAGCTGTGGCCCGTCCGCCACGTCTCCAGAGCCCAAGTGCCGCTCCTCGGAGGCTTTCGTGAAAGGGTTACACTGAAGTGGGGAGCGTCCTGGGAATATGCTGGCAGGGAATCACGGCGGCAGCAGCAGATCTTTCTGTGCCCTGGATGATGTCCTGGGAGTTTGAACTGAAGGGAAGGGCTTGCATGGGAGAGGCGCGTTCTTGGGTCCAGTGCAGAGCGAGCGTAAGCTTCAGAGGAGGGGGACCCAGTCCCCTGGGACGTCTGGGCTCGGGGGAACCTGATTTTAGAGAAGTTTTACGCGTCCCTGCGGACGGACTTCCTGACCAGGAATGCAAGGCAAACGTGGAGCTGGCCTTCTTGGCTGCAGCGCTCGCTCATCTGCTTGATGTTATGGACTGAGCCGTCCGCGGGCTGCGCTCGGCATGGCCACCGTCCTGCTCAGCTTTGAGGATTTCCTGTACGGCTGGGACCGCCTGCTCTGGACCCTGACCTCCCGGGCGCTCAGGACCTGTCGCCTTGGGAAGCTGCGGGGCTTGCAGCAGCTTCTGAAGCCTGGGTGCATCTCCAGGGCGCTGTACCAGGTAAGGCAGAGGCAGCATCCCTTCCTCTCCTCCCAGAGGGGGGCGGGGGTCCTGTATTTATTATTTAATTTCTACTCCGCCTTTTGGCACTTCAGAGTGGATCACATTCAGGTCCGTGTTCCCCAGAGGGCTCACAATAAGTTTTGTACCCTGAGGCAATGGGGAGGGTAAAGCGACTTGCCCGAGGTCACAAGGAGCAGCGGTGGGATTTGAACCCGGAGCTTCCCTGGACGGCAGCCCCCCCTGCCCTAACCCCCAGGCTGCTCCTCCCTCCTTGAGCAGTGCCGGAGGACCCCCCTACCGCTGGGTCTTCCATGTAAAAAGCCAAATTCCATGGGGGATGCTTAAGCCCAGGGTTCACAGTCAGTACGAAACCCTGTGAATAGGTTTGTCGGCAGCAGCAGCAGCAGCAGCTCTTGGTGGGTGGCGGGAGGATTCTGTTACTTAGCCTTGCGTCTGCTCCCTGCCAAGCCTCGTGAACACGCTGGGTTACGGCTGCCACACACACACACACTGCTGCACATAAACTGAAATACTCTAATTCAGCTAATAGGCTTATGGCATGGAATTAAACTGGCGTTCTCAGTATTATTTTGATTTGTTTCGTGGTTCTCGGGAATTTAATTACTCCATCAAAACGGTTCATGAAAGCTAAACAACCTCTTTAAACTGCAGATTTTGTGCAGTTCCACGGGCTGCAGTTATTAACACGTGCATGCACACTGGTCCTATTGCATCACTAGATCAATAGCGCCTATGAAAAGTGCCACGTGCAATCAGTTTAAATATGCTCCCGATAGCAGAGTGGGATTTTCAGAGCACAATTTGCAAAGGGATCTTCTAGCCCAGGGCTGGCCAACTCCGATCCTCAAGAGCCACAAACAGGCCTGGTTTTCAGGATATCCACAATGAATATGCATGCTACAGATTTGCATATCATGGAAGCAATGCATCTAAATCTATGTCTTACATATTCATTGAGCACACATCAGGCACTAGCAACACTCCAAAAATTAACCACACAAATGAGAAGGGAGGTGCAAATAATATGTACACAGGCCACAAATTTTGTAGAAAATGAAGTAGTATAATACAGTTCTTTGTAGTATAATTCAGTAGTATAATACACATTCATTGCAGACATCTGGAAAACCAGGCCTGTTTCTGGCTCTTGAGGATCGGAGTTAGCTGTCCCATTTTAGCTGGTTAATTATGGACTCAGCCAGCTGGAAGCCTTCTTTACAAAAATATCTGACCCCTGAGAGGCTTGATACAGCCAGCTAGTTTCAGTGGGCCCAATATTCAAAGCGCATTCAGCGCTCAATAGCCGAGTAAGTAGGATTTATCCGGCTATCTAGCAGGCCACTGAATATCTGGTTATATTAGCCAGTCAGTTTGTGGAGAAGCGCAGTGGTGGATCAGGGGCGGCCATTCTTATCCAGTTAAGTTAATCAGATTAGTTAGGCCGGCCATAGAACTGGTCTAACTTAGCCGGATATAGCACATATCCAGCTAAGCTGTGAGAAATTTGCAGATATTCAGCGGCATAGCCTTGCCGCTGAATATCCTTTGTAACTTATCCCGGCAGCATTGAATATTGGGCCCGGTGAGTCCATGTGCCAGATAAAGAGGGGTCTGCACCTTTCTGTGAGGTTTTATTCACTGGGACGCTTGTATAGTGCCCTGCAATAAGATACTTTACAATACGTTATGTAAAGGTACAAAGAGCTTAGAATCTGAGTACCTGACGCAAGGGGAGAGAGTAGGCCAGGCACACTGAAGAGTGGGAAGGTCCTTTAGCACACCTGGCGCAAGGTGACGTGAGAGGCACACATGCAGCTGAGATGTATATTTTTTTTATATGAACAAAGCTCTCAAGGAGGGCATGATTTGAACCCAGGTCTACTGGTTCATAGGAATATCGCATCAGATTGTGCCAGATCACTAAAGCACTCGTCATAGTAAGAGAATTGCATTGTCACCTTTTTCATTAAGAGGGTGACGTGCAGGGACGTCTCGTCTGAACATCTTCCATTAAAAAGAGTGGTCACACAGTCTTACTTATGATAATACGTTATTCACCGCAACGATAATCATATTAGGCTGAATTACGGCAGATCAGTGAGTAACCCCTTGTAGCCTGGATCTTTTATTCCAAGATCAGTGAATGTAGTAATTGACATTGGTATTGATCAGTGAGTGTAGTAATGATATTAGTATTGATCATTGAGTGTAGTAAGGATGTTGGTATTGATCAGTGAATTTAGTAAGAATGCCAGTTTTGATCGGTGATTGTAGTAAGGACGCTGGTTTTGATCCGTGAGTGTAGTAATTGATATTGGTATTGATCAGTAAATGTAGAAAGGATGTTGGTATTGATCAGTGAATATAGTAAGAATGCCAGTTTTGATCGGTGATTGTAGTAAGGACGCTGGTTTTGATCAGTGAGTGTAGTAATTGATATTGGTATTGATCAGTGAGTGTAGTAAGGATGTTGGTATTGATCAGTGAATATAGTAAGAATGCCAGTTTTGATCAGTGATTGTAGTAAGGACGCTGGTTTTGATCAGTGAGTGTAGTAATTGATATTGGTATTGATCGGTGATTGTAGTAAGGACGCTGGTTTTGATCCGTGAGTGTAGTAATTGATATTGGTATTGATCAGTGAGTGTAGTAAGGATGTTGGTATTGATCAGTGAATTTAGTAAGAATGCCAGTTTTGATCAATGATTGTAGTAAGGACGCTGGTTTTGAGTAGTGAATATAGTAATGGGCATTGGTTTTGATCAGTGAGTGTAGTAATGGATATTGCTATTGATCAGTGAGTGTAGTAATTAATGGCTGCTGATTTTGATCAGTGAGTGTAGTAACGGATATTGGTATTGATCAGAGAGTTTAATAATTGATATTGTCAGTGGGTGTAGTAAGGATGTTGGTATTGATCAGTGAATATAGTAAGAATGCCAATTTTGATCAATGATTGTAGTAAGGACACTGGTTTTGATCCGTGAGTGTAGTAATTGATATTGGTATTGATCAGTGAGTGTAGTAAGGATGTTGGTATTGATCAGTGAATATAGTAAGAATGCCAGTTTTGATCAATGATTGTAGTAAGGATGCTGGTTTTGATCCGTGAGTGTAGTAATTGATATTGGTATTGATCAGTGAATTTAGTAAGAATGCCAGTTTTGATCAATGATTGTAGTAAGGACGCTGGTTTTGAGTAGTGAATATAGTAATGGACATTGGTTTTGATCAGTGAGCATGTCCCATGTAGCTCATCCATGGGATGTCAGTCCTCAGCCAGAAGCCAGAGACTGCTTCTCCATCCAGGCACTCTGTACATGTGTACTCTGAGTGTGGCCAGTAGGTGTCACTACTGTTCCACTCTTGGCAGGGCCGGTGCTTCCATTAGGCAAACTAGGTGACATCTAGAGTGCCAACATTTTTTTGGGGGGGCAAAATCCCACCAGCGCAAGATCCAGAGGGGTGCTGTGCCAGAGCCAATGCGTAGGGGGCGCTATGCTGGAGTCACTGCTGCCAGTAGGTGGAAGCATTTTGCTAGAGCAGCTGAGGGACGGGATGGGGGCAGGGAAATGACTGAAGCTTTGCCAAAAGCTCTTGCACCAGGCCTGACTCCTGAGGGCTCTAAATGCTGCATCTGTGGTTATTTTTTTCTCCTAAGGATGTGTAATTCTAAAACCAGTGCCAGTTTTCCGCCAAGTCACACCCAGTCGCCGATATGAAACCTCCTTGAACCAAACAGCTTCCCACTGCAGCCGACGTGGAAAATGCAAGCTGCCACTGGCCTCAACCTGCTGCCTTTTTTATTTTAGAAAACGACCACTTGCTCAGAACATATGGAGGGCAAACCCATTCTTCATCCATTTGCTTAAAACGTTGGGGGAAAAAAAAAATCACACGTTCCCACACACGTCCTTCCAGTGTCTGAGAATGCTAAGCAGACAGCGGAGTGATCTCATTATAAACACAGAGCCTAAAACCTCTGGTATTAAACTGCTTGCAGCAGATGACTTGCCACAGGAGGTCTGTTATCGCTCCCTGCCACAGTTTAAATGGAAAAGCAGCACTTAGACCTGAGCCACGTGAGGCCTCAGTAATGCACTTGTGGCGACTGCGAAATGATTGAAACTGCCATTTCTTGGGGCTGGCCCTGTGACGGGGCGCTCTGCTCTTTGTTCAGAGCTGGCTGGGGTCAGGCCCTGGGGGTACCCTTGCTGCGGTGGCCCCTTCAGCATTGAAGGATTGTCTTGGAGAAGAGCTCCCAGTGTCACTTGGCAAGCCAGTAAGGGTGCGACAGAAGAGGGGAATAGCACTTGTAGGTTTTGCTATGATTTTAAAATGCTAAAGAACAGTGAAATCTCTCATGCAGGTCTCTTTGCATGCAGACTATTGAAACAGCCCATACTTGGGTTCTTCAGAAAGGTCTTTGAGACGTTTACAGGCCAAGCTACTTCAGAATACTGTGGCGAGGGTGATTTTGGCACAAACTAAATCCTCATGCTTGCAGGAATTGCATTAGCGCCCAGTGAGATGCTGTGTAAGATGGAAGATTCTGCGCCTCACGTTTACAGCGTTATTTGTCTGTATTGTTTCATCCCATAAACCACTGAGAATGTTGTGTTCATCATAAGAAGCTTTATTGAGGCTGTGAAATAAGGCACCAGATGCTTTCCATTTAAATATCAGGCTCCCCTGTGGAATGCATTGCATTTAGAAGCAAGGCTAGAAACAAGTGTCTGAAATTTAGAGAGCGAAAAAATACTTTCAATGATTCGTTTTAAATCTGCTGGTTGCTGGTTTCATGGAGAGTCCCCTACTCATTGTTGCGCCGGAGGTGGACCCTTGCGCCGAGGTGGGGTTGACGCAACCCGTAGGAAGGATCCTACGGGTCCCCACCGTCGGCAGGCGGAGTGGGCTGATGGACGGAGGCCGGCTGGCGCTTCACCAATACCAGCTCTCGTTCCCCGCAGGTTGAGCCTTTGGGTACTGGGGCCGGCTGGACTTAGGTGGGCCTCCGTATGTTGTCGTGGGTGGAAAGATCGAGGTCAGCCCAAAGACAGCAACAGAGGAAGGATACAGTCTGTACTGGACAAGGTAGAGTCCCGGAGACCCGGGCGCCAAAGGAACAAAGTCTGACAGGGGGCGCCCGAGCAAGAGCAGGCCGAAGCCTGAATAGGCCATGTCCAGGACAAAGACCGAAGAGGCGTCAAGGGGCAAGCTTGAGTCAGGGCTGGCGGCAATCAGGAAGCAGTGGTAAGCAAGGCTGGGGTCTGAGCGAGGAGATAGTCAAACGTAGTCAGGTGATGCAGAGGTCCGGGTCTGGAGAGAGGCAATAGCGCAGTCAGGCAAGGCAGAGGTCTGGGTCTGGAGAGAGGCAATGGAGTAGTCAGGCGATGCAGAGGTCTGGGTCTGGAGATAGGCAATAGTGTAGTCAGGCAAGGCAGAGGTCTGGGTCTGGAGATAGGCAATAGTGTAGTCAGGCGATGCAGAGGTCTGGGTCTGGAGATAGGCAATAGTGTAGTCAGGCGATGCAGAGGTCTGGGTCTGGAGATAGGCAATAGTGTAGTCAGGCGATGCAGAGGTCTGGGTCTGGAGATAGGCAATAGTGTAGTCAGGCGATGCAGAGGTCTGGGTCTGGAGATAGGCAATAGTGTAGTCAGGCGATGCAGAGGTCTGGGTCTGGAGAGAGGCAATGGAGTAGTCAGGCGATGCAGAGGTCTGGGTCTGGAGATAGGCAATAGTGTAGTCAGGCGATGCAGAGGTCTGGGTCTGGAGAGAGGCAATAGTGTAGTCAGGCAAGGCAGAGGTCTGGGTCTGGAGAGAGGCAATAGTGTAGTCAGGCAAGGCAGAGGTCTGGGTCTGGAGATAGGCAATAGTGTAGTCAGGCAAGGCAGAGGTCTGGGTCTGGAGATAGGCAATAGCGTAGTCAGGCAAGGCAGAGGTCTGGGTCTGGAGATAGGCAATAGTGTAGTCAGACAAAGCAGAGGTCTGGGTCTGGAGATAGGCAATAGCGTAGTCAGGCAAGGCAGAGGTCTGGGTCTGGAGATAGGCAATAGCGTAGTCAGGCAAGGCAGAGGTCTGGGTCTGGAGATAGGCAATGGAGTAGTCAGGCGATGCAGAGGTCTGGGTCTGGAGATAGGCAATAGTGTAGTCAGGCGAAGCAGAGGTCTGGGTCTGGAGATAGGCAATAGCGTAGTCAGGCAAGGCAGAGGTCTGGGTCTGGAGATAGGCAATAGTGTAGTCAGGCGAAGCAGAGGTCTGGGTCTGGAGATAGGCAATAGTGTAGTCAGGCGATGCAGAGGTCTGGGTCTGGAGATAGGCAATAGTGTAGTCAGGCGATGCAGAGGTCTGGGTCTGGAGATAGGCAATAGTGTAGTCAGGCAAGGCAGAGGTCTGGGTCTGGAGATAGGCAATAGCGTAGTCAGGCAAGGCAGAGGTCTGGGTCTGGAGATAGGCAATAGCGCAGTCAGGCGAGGCACAGGTCTGGGTCTGGAGAGAGGCAATAGTGTAGTCAGGCGAGGCAGAGGTCTGGGTCTGGAGAGAGGCAATAGTGTAGTCAGGCGATGCAGAGGTCTGGGTCTGGAGATAGGCAATAGAGTAGTCAGGCAAGGCAGAGGTCTGGGTCTGGAGATAGGCAATAGTGTAGTCAGGCGAAGCAGAGGTCTGGGTCTGGAGATAGGCAATAGTGTAGTCAGGCGATGCAGAGGTCTGGGTCTGGAGATAGGCAATAGTGTAGTCAGGCGAAGCAGAGGTCTGGGTCTGGAGATAGGCAATAGTGTAGTCAGGCAAGGCAGAGGTCTGGGTCTGGAGATAGGCAATAGTGTAGTCAGGCGATGCAGAGGTCTGGGTCTGGAGATAGGCAATAGTGTAGTCAGGCGATGCAGAGGTCTGGGTCTGGAGATAGGCAATAGTGTAGTCAGGCAAGGCAGAGGTCTGGGTCTGGAGATAGGCAATAGTGTAGTCAGGCGAAGCAGAGGTCTGGGTCTGGAGATAGGCAATAGTGCAGTCAGGCAAGGCAGAGGTCTGGGTCTGGAGATAGGCAATAGTGTAGTCAGGCGATGCAGAGGTCTGGGTCTGGAGATAGGCAATAGTGTAGTCAGGCAAGGCAGAGGTCTGGGTCTGGAGATAGGCAATAGCGTAGTCAGGCGATGCAGAGGTCTGGGTCTGGAGATAGGCAATAGCGTAGTCAGGCAAGGCAGAGGTCTGGGTCTGGAGAGAGGCAATAGCGTAGTCAGGCAAGGCAGAGGTCTGGGTCTGGAGAGAGGCGATGCCGTGGTCAGGCAAAGCAGAGGTCCGGGCTTGGAGAGAGTCAACGACGTGGTCAGGCAAAGCAGAATCAAAGTCCGTGAAAGCAATCAGAGAAAGGGTTGAAGAACAGGAACGCAGGAACAAGGAAACCGGGAACTGGAGTCAGCAAGGAACAGGAACACAGGAACGAGGCGAATCCCTCAGGAGGCAACGAGTACTTGACCAGCAAGGAGACCTGTTGCAAAGGCAAAACTAGGGAGCGGAGCCCGGGCTTATATACCGGTGCTCCGCTGACGTCATCATCTGGGGCCGCGGCTCGGTCCTGCCGCCGGCCCTACTTAAGTCACGGTGATGCGCGCGCGCGCCTAGGGAGGGGCGCAGTGCCGAGTAGCAGCATCTCTCCACGGGCCATGCGGAGAGGCCCGACGCGGAGCAGCAGGAGATAGCAGGGTCTGTAGCTCAGCCGGAGGCACCAGGGGTGGCCCGAGGACGGAGCCGGTGGCCTACCGCCGCCAGAGGCACGGGACCAGGCTCTGGAGTCACTTGGGAGAGGTGAGGGGGCCGAGCCGCGGGTCTGCCGCGGACGGCACGCGTAACACTCATGATTTTATAGATTTGGGTATTTATTTATTTATTTATTTAAAAGACGTATTGTCCACCCCCATTCATGTAATGTTCGAGGTGGATTACAGCTCGCACATACATAAGATAAAGCATACTTAGAGCAATATTAAATAAAAAGGACATTCTGTGACAATAATACAAGAAGATAAAAGGGCCTGCATTGGGATCCAATATGAAGATCAGACTTCAAATGATGACTTCATCACAGAAGGCTTGTGTGTAAGGATAAACTTAAGTGGATCTGCTCCAGACTTTAGGACCAGCCACCGAGAAGGCTCTCTCCCTGGTTATAGCTAGGTGAGCAAGGAATTTCCAATATGTTCTTATTTTCCGATCTGAGTGCACGTGAGGGGTTGTCAACTCGTAGCACACAGCCGAACCACAGTATGGACTCATTATGAAGAAGTTTATGTACTGAAAACAAGACTTTATGTTGAATTGGCCACTGGATTGTTAACCAGTGCAAGGACCGTAAGAGAGGTGTAATTTGATCGAGAGTCCTTGCACCGGTTAGCAGGCGAGGGGTGGCGTTCTGAACAATCTGAATTGCACAGATAATGTTAACAGGAAGACCCATATACAGTGCATTGCAGTAATCTAGGCCTGTCAGAATAAGAGCCTGAAAGACCATTCAGAAGTCTACTCTAGAGGGTCAAGAAGCAGGCACAGTTTATAGAATGAGGCTGTGACCATGGCCTTCCAGAATGCGTTTGTATCGATAATAACTCCCAGGTTCTGTACGTGTTGTCTGATTGGCAAGCTGTGACCACTAAAACTAAACATTGTGGGGATTACTGGTGATGGAGTCTTCAGGGTGTAGGCATAATCGTGTCCGTTTTTTCCACGTTGAGCATTAGCTTATTGTGAAATAACCATCTTTTAACAGCATTAAGACATAATGTCTATGATAAATGAAATGAGACAAAGAACCGGACGTTGTCTTACGCTGAAATCGAGTAAGATGAATGCAAGATACTGGACGGTGTCTTGCATAATGGAGTAAGATGAATGTTGAGATCCCTTTGGTACCCTGGTGGTTGCAGCACTCCAATCAGGCACAGTGCCTCCAATGCAAATCTGTTGTGAGCGACCTGATAAGACATAAGAACATAAGAAATTGCCATGCTGGGTCAGACCAGGGGTCCATCAAGCCCAGCATCCTGTTTCCAACAGAGGCCAAGCCAGGCCACAAGAACCTGGCAATTACCCAAACACTAAGAAGATCCCATGCTACTGATGCAATTAATAGCAGTGGTTATTCCCTAAGTAAACTTGATTAATAGCCGTTAATGGACTTCTCCAAGAACTTATCCAAACCTTTTTTGAACCCAGCTACTCTAACTGCACTAACCACATCCTCTGGCAACAAATTCCAGAGCTTTATTGTGCTTTGAGTGAAAAAGAATTTTCTCCGATTCGTTTTAAATGTGCTACTTGCTAACTTCATGGAATGCCCCCTAGTCCTTCTATTATCCGAATGTGTAAATAACTGATTCACATCTACTTGTTCAAGACCTCTCATAATCTTAAAGATCTCTATCATATCCCCCCTCAGCCGTCTCTTCTCCAAGCTGAACAGCCCTAACCTCTTCAGCCTTTCCTCATAGGGGAGCTGTTCCATCCCCTTTATCATTTTGGTCGCCCTTCTCTGTACCTTATTACACAATCTGTTCTCATTACACAATCACAGGGCACGACTTGTACTGGTAAATCTGATTCACTAGTTTGGGCTTTTCCAGTTTATTGAAGACTTCATTGCCTGCATTCCCTCTTATTTGTCTAAAACTAATATCCTTGTCTACTCTCTTTGAATACAATGCTTTATTTATAGGAGATTAAAATGACTTCTCTCTTCCTTCCTTCAAGTCTTCCCCTTACAAGTGTCTGAAGCTCATCTACTGGAGGGGTTCTGACATGTACGGCTCTTGGTGTGGTGCCTACATCCAACACATGATAATTCCAGGGTAACCTCTTCAACCTTGGTGGTATTTACTGGAATAGGCGGTCAGGTTTTCCCTTCTGTGGTTTTGTCGAATTTAGTACTAGTTCAGAGCTATGGTGTCAGATTATTACATTTTACCTCATGAAATCCAAAAGCAAATCCAAATGGGGCAAAGCTATGGGGGACGCCAGTTTTCCCCTCAGAACTAATTGGATTTTGAGGATCCAGTTCAAGGGGACAGGTGGTGGTGGGGTTAGCCAGGATGTAAACAACTCAACTACCTACAGATGAGAATGGGGAGAGGTGAACTGAATAAAATCTGATTCAGAGCTCAAGCAGATTAGGGCATTCAATGCTTTCTATATCTACCCAATAGTCGCATTGGTAGCAGTCCAGTTGTTGATGCCGTTTTGCACGCCAGCGATGCAGTAAGGCTGCTGTCGCTCATTAGCAATAGCGCGATGCTTCCTTCTGAGATATGTTTGCTTTCCGTCTCCATTTTTATTTATCTCTGCAGAGCGTCATTAGTTATCCACCTAAATGGGGAGCCTTTAATATTCCCTGTAGCTGAATAATTAAGGGCTGTGTAGGGGACGTTTTGGGTGGGGACAAGTTAGCCGAATAACTTCTCTAGCTTTCTCCAATATTTGTGGTTAAATGAATAAGTAATTTGGCCAGCTCCAGATGTGGCAGAGAAGAGGGCTAAAGGTATCCAGATAAGTTTAGCTTTAACCGGCCACGTTCATGCAGCTGTTAAAAAAAACCAAAATTAAGCAGCTTGTGAGCCCGGTGACCCAATCACTCCTCCCCTACCTAAGCTCAAGCTCATTGGCCCTACTGGGCCCAGTCTGCAAACCTGCCCCCCCCCCCAGCATTCCCCCACCTGCTCCCCTGTTTTCCCCCCAGGGCCTCCCTCCCTCCCTCCCGTCCTGCATCCCGGTTCTCCGCTGCTGTGACCCGGGCCCAGGGCTCCAGGCATTGCTGTGTGAGCGGTGCTGGAAGTACCAGGCCTGCGTCGTGGTAGCAGCAGCCGAAGGTACCGGGAGGGGTTAGCGATGGCATGGGGAGGCCCTTGAGGACAAATTTGGTGTGCATTAAGGGGAAGAGGGGAATGGGCCAGGGAAGGGGGAAACCAGTGCCAGGGGGGATCCCTTCAGCTTTTGCCAATTAAATCAGAAGGGTTTGGGGGAAGGCCCAGCAGGGCCGGTGGGTTAGAGCTTGGGTGGGGAGTCAGCGATTGGGCCATAGGCCATGAGATGCACCACTTAACCGGAGGGTAAGGCTAATGTTACCGGGCTGCAGGAGGCCGGGAGACTTTAAACCTAATCAGCGACATTGAAAACATAGCTGGCTAGATGTACAGTTATCCGGCAAAACATTTATAACATAGAAACATAGAAATGACGGCAGAAGACGACCAAATGGCCCATCCAGTCTGCCCAGCAAGCTTCGCACTTTTTTTTCTTCTCGTGCTTATCGGTTACTCTTGGCTCTTAGTAACCTTTTGGTTCTGTTTCCCTTCCCCCCTCCATTAATGTAGAGAGCAGTGCTGGAGCTGCATCTAAGTGAAATATCTAGCTTAATTAGTTAGGGGTAGTAACCGCCTCAATAAGCAAGCTACACCCCATGCTTATCTGTTTATCCAGACTGTGTAATTCAGTCCTTGTTGGTTGTTGCCTGAATATAGATCCACTTTTTTTCATTCCCCCCTGCCGTAGCTGATAACGTTAACTGGGGTTACCTGAGGGTCATTTATCCCACTGAATATGCAGGATCACTTATCCGGCTGATTTATCTTATCTGTTTTTTTTTAATATTGGCCTGTGTTTACCGTCTAGCGATATCGTTACTGTGGTTTTCTGTACACTGACCGCAGCCACTGATGGTCCTGGATGAATGGAAGGGACGAGAGAAAAGCAGGTAGAGGTGCCTGAAGCTTTGGCCGGTTAGTCCTCGTTTTTCGGACCTCGTTAAGCTGCCACTGCCTTGGAGGAGTCCCAGACAGGTCCAGATGTGCAGTGCCAGATGTAGTGTGATGCTGTTTCATTCTTGCCTGGGCCAGGGTGACCGCCCTAGGTGCCGAGCTGGGGGGGGGAGGGGGGCGGGGTCAGCTCACCCTTTTGATTCAGGCTGGGAGGCTGCGAGCACAGGGAAGGAGGGGGGTCCCGAAACCTTTCCTGCCCTGGAAAGCATGAGAAAGTCCTAACCTTCCTCCACTTTAAAAGCTTAATTTCCAGGGAGCTCATTGCCAAAATTTGCTACATAAACAAATCTGGTAAATTACAGCTTTAAAAGTAAAGAAGTGAAAAATGCAATAGGAATTCTGGGTTTATCTGGTTTCCAACCTTTTGGGTGAGAGTTTGCCTCTGACCGCAGCCGGGCCTTGAGGGGTGAAAGTGGCTGTTCAGAGTCTCCAAAACAGCCCAGGCCCTGGGTTAATCCCGACGCAGAGAAGGAAGCGGAGGTTTAGGTTGGTAAATCTTGCAGCTGGGGCTGGTGGTGGCTGCGGAGCCAGAGGGCCTGAGGTTGAGCTGGAAACCTCCTCAGGATCCAGGCGGCCTTGCATTTCCCAGAACCCGGGTCGGCTGCCTTCACAGGCCAGAAAGCGCCGGGAGATTCCCAGGCTGGGGGAGCAGCTCGGAAGCTGCAGTGCCCTCGCACAGCCCAGACAGCTCGGCCCGGGAGACCCTTCAGGCTTTGGGGCCGCATACTTAAGCATTTATCAGGCTTGAGCTGCTTTCCAGAAAGGATAATTAGCCCCAAATGTTTGAGAAACTATGCGACAGGGCTCGGCTTTTGAAGCTTCCAGCTCTGTTTTTATTAGCAAAGGGGAGGGAAGGGGGTGGGGTGGGGGTAGGAGAGCTTATTAAAATAAAACAATTTCGCCAAAAAAATATCCTGGTAGATTGATAAAAGCGCTCTGTGGAAAGAGGCGAAGCACTGCAGAATTTGCACGAGAAACCAGAAGGACTGGGTTCTCTCGTATCAACTCTACACGCAATCGTATGTAAGGGATATTGGTGAAACTGTTTGCCCCTCTAGACGAATGGCTTCCTAACCAGAGATGTGTGAAGTTTCTTATACAAAGGAGAGAAAAGTGTGACATGTGGTGCAAAAGGAAAATATTATTTTCTGTACATCCATGGAAGAAGCGTCTTCGCTTTCCCATTAGTTCTCCCGCGTGGGACGAGCTATCAGAATTATAACATTCGTCCGCTTCCCGGTCTTTTGAAGCAACGATCTCTGCAGAAAACTCTAAACAATCCATAAAGAAGCACCACCTTTAATGGCAGGCTTTATTAAATCCAAAAGCAATGCGACTACTCTACAAAATTCAAATTCCTTTCTGGCTTCCGTGTCTGATGTAACATTTTACTGATCTAAGATATACAGAACCATCACATGCACGATGCAGGAAAATTCAGCACGAACCGCATGCGTGAGGTCAAATAGTCCTGCCCTAGGCGTGGACAGTCTGTGGGAACCAGGGTACGCTGTGGATGGGAGAAAAACCTTAATGTTTGCTCCGTTGTTTTATTTATAATTTTCCATTCTAATGATATTTCTTTGATATGCGCTCGCACTGCAGGCAGGGCATTTAGTATTTCAAGGACACGTGCACTATGATTGCAGCCCTGAAAGAAAGCCTTTCGCCGTTTGCAGGAGAAGCTCTTACAAGTCCCTCAACAAGCAGGTTTTGGTTTGCTTTCTGCTTTGTGAATGCTTCCCTTTTAGAACTGGAAGGATGTGTTCAGTAGGACATCGTTCACCAGAGGCACAGAATGCAGAAACTTATTTGAAATTCTAGCTGAGGCAAGACTTTAAGATGGCCTGCAGACATTTTCCCCCAAGCAGGAAGTCTTCTTTTCCTTATTAAACTACTGAGTTCCGAGAGTCCAATCTCTCAAGTCCTTCATGATGAGGAGTGATCTCAGTGTCCATCTTAGGGGCAAGAGGGTGGCAGCCAGTGAGGAAATCACAGAGTGTGGCAGCCAGAGTTGACATGGGATGATGTCCATGTCCTTTGATGTGGTCCTAGGGGTGAGAGGGTGGCAGCCAGTAAGGACATGGAATGATTTCACTGTTCTTTGATTTGATTCCAAGGATGAAAAAGTGGCGGCCAGTGTTGAAAAATGATGGCGTTCATGTCTTTTGATGTAGTCCTGGGGCAAGGAAGCACAGCCAGTGAGGACATCACTGTCCTTAGACATGGTCCGACAGATGAGAGTGTGGCAGCCAGAGAGATGACATGGGATGATGTCCATGTCATCTGGACATCATCCTCGGGGTGAGAGAGTGCAGCCAGTGATGACATGGGATGATGTCCATGTCCTTTGATGTGGTCCTAGGGGTGAGAAAGTGGCAGCAAGTGATGACATGGGATGACGTCAATGTCCTGTGAGTTGGTCCTAAGATGAGAGAGTGGCAGCCAGTGATGACATGGGATGATGTCATTGTCCTTTGACATGGTCCGACAAATGAGAGTGTGGCAGCCAGAGATGACATGGGATGACGTCAATGTCCTGTGAGTTGGTCTAAGATGAGAGAGTGGCAGCCAGTGATGACATGGGATGATGTCACTGTCCTTGACATGGTCCGACAAATGAGAGTGTGGCAGCCAGAGATGACATGGGATGACGTCAATGTCCTGTGAGTTGGTCCTAAGATGAGAGTGTGGCAGCCAGTGATGACATGGGATGATGTCACTGTCCTTTGACATGGTCCAAAAATGAGAGTGTGGCAGCCAGAGATGACATGGATGATGTCCATGTCCTTTGATGTGGTCCATAGGGGTGAGAGAGTGGCAGCAAGTGATGGCATGGGATGACGACAATGTCCTGTGAGTTGGTCCTGAGAGAGTGGCAGCCAGTGATGACATGGGATGATTTCATTTCTCATATGCCGCCCAACCAGAATACAAAATTGCTCAAAGTGGTGTACATTTTTTTAAACAACAGGTAATTAAGGAAAACACCAGTATCTAATGCTGATGTACATTTTTTTAAAACAATATCAAAAACATAATACCATTTAAAAAGAACATAAAAATAAAACCTGATGCATCTTTTCCACCAACTCTCCCCTTCCCAATCTCTAACAGAGAAAACTGACAACCCCCTTCTCGTATCTCCCCTTCTGTAAAAAGAACTGGCAAGGCTCTTGTCATATTCCTCCATAATGCATGTGGCACTCTCCCTGCACAGCTCACATTTAACTCGCCGCATTTGGGAACAACCAGGTTTTTTCTTTCTTCCTAAAAGCCAAGTCATTCATCTGCAAATGAATGTCCACTGGAGCTGAATTCCATAGCTCAGGGCCTAATACTGAAAATGCCACTTGACGTATTTCTCGCCTTGCTGGAACTTGTAAAAATGCCCTGTTTTAACTGAATGCATTGCTCTCCAGAAGCTGTCATAATCAGTGTCCTTTGAAGTTGTACTAGGAGTGAGCAATGATATGGATGATGTCAGTTGCCATCGATGTGTCCTAGAGATGAGAGAGTGTCAGCCAGTGATGACATGAATGACAGTGTCCTTGGACGTAGTCCTACAAATGAGTGTGGCAGCCAGAGATGACATGGATGATGTCCGTGTCCTTTGATGTTCTACTAGGGGTGAGAGAGTGGCACCAGATGATGACATGAATGACAGTGTCCTTGGACGAGTCCTACAGATGAGTGTGGCAGCCAGAGATGACATGGGATGATGTCCGTGTCCTTTGATGTGTCTTAGGTGAGAGAGTGGCAGCCAGTGATGACATGAATGACAGTGTCCTTGGACGAGGTCCTACAGATGAGTGTGGCAGCCAGAGATGACATGGGATGATGTCCGTGCCTTTGATGTGTCTTAGAGATGAGAGAGTGCCAGCCAGTGATGACATGAATGACAGTGTCCTTGGACGTAGGCCTAGATGAGAGTGTGGCAGCCAGAGATGACATGGGATGATGTCAGTGTCCTTTGATGTCTTAGGTGAGAGAGTGCCAGCCAGTGATGACATGAATGACAGTGTCCTTGGACGAGGTCCTACGGATGATGAGTGTGGCAGCCAGAGATGACATGGGATGATGTCCGTGCTTTGATGTTCTACTAGGGGTGAGAGAGTGCAGCCAGTGATGACATGAATGACAGTGTCCTTGGACGAGGTCCTACAGATGAGTGTGGCAGTCAGAGATGACATGGGATGATGTCCGTGTCTTTGATGTTCTACTAGGGGTGAGAGAGTGGCAGCCAGTGATGACATGAATGACAATGTCCTTGGACGAGGTCCTACAGATGAGTGTGGCAGCCAGAGATGACATGGGATGATGTCCGTGTCTTTGATGTTCTACTAGGGGTGAGAGAGTGGCAGCCAGTGATGACAGAATGATGAGAGACAGATGTAGAGTACCTCAGTGACTTTTAGCTTTCATCATTCAATTTGTAAATTTTATGAATTAATTAGCACCCTTTATGGAAATTTTCAAATGTGTGAGTCTGATGTTAAAAAAGAAAATATTTCTGATTCTGAAAATGTTCTTTATTTAAAATTTTGGGGGTTTTTTTTGGTATAAATGCATACAGAACATTTATAACGAGGAAGCCCAAAATCTCAAATGCAAACTTGTGATCAATAACATGCTCTTGGACATAGTCTAAGGTACAACCTTCTACGTAAAAGACAAAACAACCTGAATTAAAGCTTTACTGTGTTAGAACAATGTAAGCGTGCTGGACAGCACTCAGGCGCGAATGAGCGGGTATCGCTCCTGTCCTTTTTCAATGAGGATCCAGGAAGATGGAAGTAGGGTTCAGGGGAGCCCAGCCAGGGCTACCAGTGGTCCGTTACTTTTGGTTTTGGCAACCAAAGAACTGAGGGGAAAGTTTGGGGACTGCACATCCCTAGCAATGAATTTTCTAGGCATTCAAAATTTTATATAGAAACATTGAAATCTGTCCACAAGCACACACGCATTTTTTGGGGCTCGCACTCTTGCATACTCTTGTGATTAGCATCTATCTCTTAATTTTGCTGATCACAGTAAAAGTGCAATACAAGAAGATAAGTCCCCCCCCCCCCAGAAGGCGCGCATGTTCTCGTGGTGGTCACTTCAGGGCTAGTCCTGCCGTTTGAAGACAGCGACATCGTTCATGATGTGACGGCTCCTGCCATTGCACAGGACAATAATTCATCTCTGATAGAACCAAGGTGCAGGAGACAAGGTGTGCGTCGACCCAAAACCTGTGTCCGAAATGCAATAGAAAAGAGACGTGGGAAAATAACAGGGAAACCGGTTTCTGTGCAGCAGCTCAAAAAAGCTATTTGAGAGCCATCAAACGCTCTTCGCTGAACAAGTGCTCAGAGGATACGTCTGCTGAACGAGGGCCTTTTCTGTCCCAGACTAGTAAGTAGCGCAGTTTTGTGCTGAATGCTGGACCTCAAGGTGATTCAGATTCGTGGCACAGAGAAAGTCTTAGCGGTGCAGAATTCTCTGAGAAAAGATTCCCTGAAGGGGTCACCGTCTGCAGTCGTTCCTGTTTCTGCAAGACCCAATGTGGGTAGAGAATTCTGCATTAACGAAGCAGAGAGATTCATGGAGAATATGATGGAAGATAAGGACCGCAGACCAGTGCCATCGCCACGAGTATTCAGAGGAAGGGGGGGAGGGTGTGGGGAGAGGGGGGAGATGGGGGATGGGGATCAGATGGGGATGGGTGTTCAGGAGTTTACTTCCAGCAGGGCGGGCCGGTGTCCATCTTGCCCGCCCCCGTACAATGGCCTCCTCTAGTCTTCATACAGTCTATACAGGCTTGTACAAGACATTACACTGCAGATGAGGGCCACCATCCATGTCTTATCCTGGGCTTCTGGGGTGCTCTCGTCCTGAGCTTCAAGATGGTTTTCAGACTGCTGCTGCGTGTGACACTGGGGTGATTCTCTAAGGGAAAACCTCAGCTGTGAGAAAATGCTACTAAAATTGGTATCGGGAAGTTCAACATCTCATTAGTGCATTTTAGATTAGAAATTAAGTGAGCTGGGCAGAAGGCTCAAGGCTTTGTGTCATGGACCTCCCATTGAGCTTGATGGGCTGAACTCCTCTGACAACTGTTTACATCAACTAACGTGTTTTTTACCATATGAGGGAAAATGGCTATTAATACATTGATAATCCAGTGTCAAAAATGTAACTAGAAAGGCATTTCCGAAATACAAACACCACTTCAAAGGGTGAGCCCCAGAGCCAGACAAGAAAGAGAAGGATCCTGTTGTGACTTCTGACCATCAGATGAGGCGCTCCAAGGCTCCTCTTGTGACTGATTGCGTAGATCCATAACATCCATAACAACTGTGCCGGAAACTGCTGGAACAAAGAAATCCTCTGTTGAAGGCTCAATTCGTAGTCCTCTAGCCCTCCTGAGACTCCTTCTACTCAACTTTGAAACGGAACAGGACGTGCTCTGTGGGTCAGCACCCAACACCCCGATTCTGTACTCCAGAGCAGTAATAATGGGAGAGTTCAGTTACCCCAATATAGACTGGGTAAATGTATCGTCGGGACACGCTAGAGAGATAAAGTCCTGGATGGAATAAATGACAGTTTTATGGAGCAATTGGTTCAGAAACTGACGAGAGAGGGAGCAATTTTAGATCTAATTCTCAGTGGAGCACAGGACTTGGTGAGAGAGGTAACTGTGGTGGGGCCGCTTGGCAATAGTGATCATAATATGATCAAATTTGATTTAATGACTGGAAAAGGAACAGTGTGCAAATCCAAGGCTCTCGTGCTAAACTTTCAAAGGGAAACTTTGATAAAAAGAGAAAAATAGTTAGGAAAAAAGGGCAGGATTTTCAAAAGGGTAACACATGCCAGGCCTATTTTCAAAAGGCCCGGCGACGCGCGTGTAAGTCCCGGGGCTTGCAAAAAGGGGTGGGGAGGGGGCGGGGCGGGCGGTCCAGGGGGCAGGGCGAGGTCAGAGGCTCCTGGCACAGTGGCCATTTGCTGCCATGTCGGGGATTGCGCGCTGGCAGTTGGCCGGCACGCGTAACTTAATTCAGCCCCAGGGCTGAAGTAAGTTCCACAACAACAACAAAAAAAAAGAAAAAGGTAGGGGGGAAGGGGGGGAGGGAAGGGAAGGTGGGGTGGGGGGTAGGGAACGGGGGAAGGCAGTGCGGCTCGGCGCATGCAAGGTGCACAATTGTGCACCCCCTTGCGCACGCTGACCCCCAATTTTACAACTTGCGCGCGCAATTTGTAAAATTGGGCGAACCTCTTAAAATCTACCCCAAACTGAAAGGTGCAGCTACAAAGGTAAAAAGTGTGCAACAGGTTGGACATTGTTGAAAAATACCATGCTAGAAGCACAGACCAGATGTATTCCACCCATTAAGAAAGGTGGAAGGAAGGAAAAACGATTGCCAGCATGGCTAAAATGTAAGGTGAAAGAGGCTATTTATTCAAAAGATCTTCATTCAAGAATTGGAAGAAGGATCCAATAGGATAAAGCATAAGCGTTAGCAAGTTAAATGTAAGACATTGATAAGACAGGCTAAGAGAGAATTTGAAAAGAAGTTGGCCGCAGAGGCAAAAACTCACAATAAAAACTTTTAAAAATATATTCGAAGCAGAAAGCCTGTGAGGGAGTCAGTTGGACCGTTAGATGATCGAGGGGTTAAAAGGCCACTTAGAGAAGATAAGGCCATCGCGGAAAGATTAAATGATTTCTTTGCTTTGGTGTTTACTGAAGAGGATATTGGGGAGATACCTGTAATGGAGAAGGTTTTCATGGGTAATGATTCAGATGGACTGAACCAAATCACAGTGAACCTGGAAGATGTGGTAGGCCTGATTGACAAACTGAAGAGTAGTAAATCACCTGGACCGGATGGTATACACCCCAGAGTTCTGAAGGAACTAAAAAATGAAATTTCAGACCTATTTCAATTAATTTATAATCTATCATTAAAATCATCCATTGAACCTGAAGACTGGAAGATGGCCAATGTAACCCCGATATTTAAAAAGGGCTCCAGGGGTAATCCAGGAAACTATAGACCAGAGAGCCTGACTTCAATGCTGGGAAAAATCATGGAAATTGTTATAAGAATAAAATCACAAAACATTTAAATAGACCTGGTTAGATGAGACACAGCCAACATGGATTTACCCAAGGGAAGTCTTGCCTCACAAATCTACATTTGTTTGAAGGGGTTAATAAACATGTGGATAAAGGGGAACCGGTAGATGTGGTGAATTAGGATTTTCAGAAGGCATTCGACAAAGTTCCTCATGAGAGGCTTCTAGGAAAACTAAAAAGTCATGGGATAGGTGGCGATGTCCTTTCGGATTACAAACTGGTTAAAATACAGGAAACAGAGTAGGATTAAATGGTCAATTTTCTCAGTGGAAAAGGGTAAACAGTGGAGTGCCTCAGGGATCTGTACTTGGACCAGGTCTTTTAATATATATATAAATGATCTGGAAAGGAATACGACGAGTGAGGTTATCAAATTTGCGGATGATACAAAATTATTCAGAGAAGTTAAATCACAAACAGATTGTGATACATTACAGGAGGACCTTGCAAGACTGGAAGATTGGGCATCCAAATGGCAGATGAAATTTAATGTGGACAAGTGCAAGGTGTTGCATATAGGGAAAAATAACCCTTGCTGTATAAGAACATAAGAAATTGCCATGCTGGGTCAGACCAAGGGTCCATCAAGCCCAGCATCCTGTTTCCAACAGAGGCCAAACCAGGCCACAAGAACCTGGCAATTACCCAAACACCTAGAAGATCCCATGCTACTGATGCAATTAATAGCAGTGACTATTCCCTAAGTAAACTTGATTAATAGCAGTTAATGGACTTCTCTTCCAAGAACTTATCCAAACCTTTTTTTTTACACAATGTTAGGTTCCATATTAGGGGCTACCACCCAGGAAAAAGATCTAGGCATCATAGTGGATAATGCTTTAAAATCGTCCTCAGTGTGCTGCAGCAGTCAAAAAAGCAAACAGAATGTTAGGAATTATTAGAAGGGAATGGTTAATAAAACAGAAATATAATGCCTCTATATCGCTCCATGGTGAGACCACACCTTGAATACTGTGTACAATTCTGGTCACCGCATCTCAAAAAGATATAGTTGCGATGGTGAAGGTACAGAGAAGGGCAACCAAAATAAGGGGCATGGAACAGCTCCCCTATGAGGAAGTTAGGGCTGTTCAATTTTGAGAAGAGATGTCTGAGGGGAGATATGATAGAAGTCTACAAAAACATGAAAGGACTTGAACAAGTTAATGTAAATCGGTTATTTACTCTCTCAGATAATAGAAGGACCAGGGGCACTCCATGAAGTTAGCAAGTAGCTCATTTAAAACAAATCGAAGAAAATTCTTTTTCACTCAGTGCATAGTTAAGTTCTGGCATTCATTGCCAGAGGATGTGGTTACAGCAGTTAGTGTAACTGGGTTTAAAAAAGGTTTGGATAAGTTCCTAGATGATAAATCCCTAAACTGCTATAAATTAATAAGCAATAGTAGCTTGAGATGTATTTAATGTTTGGGTACTTGCCAGGTTCTTGTGGCCTGGATTGGCCACTGTTGGAAAGAGGATGCTGGGCTTGATGGAGCCTTGGTCTGACCCAGTATGACATATTTTATGTTCCCAGCATTCCCCAGCTACCGCCACCTCATGGAAGGGTCACAGGCAAGTGTGCAGCATCCCTGATGTAAAACTAGGCCAGGAAAAAGGGCTCCGAACTGCAAAACCACAGAAACAATGCTGCAACTGAGGAAGCGCAGGAGCAAATCGAGTCAACTTTGCTTCAGTCTACCACTTTATCTCCCCTTATGCTTATATCATTGGGATTAATTATGTTAATTATCTCAGAGCAGACTCTGGATAATAAGAGTAGAAAGCACGAGATCCTCCCCTCCCTTCCTCAGGTGTGCGATTACCAGTGCCAGCTGCTCCGAAAAGCAAACCTGACCTCTCGTGGGTTCTGCGCTGGGTCCCAGGATTACTCCACGATTTCCTGGGACCGGATTTGGCACTGGGCCATCGTTAGTGCAAGCAAGAGGTTACCCGGGAAGGTTTTTGTCAGTCACAGCCTTGGGGAAAGTACACAGAGCACAAAGCAGCCCCGAACTCTCTATGCTTATGATAAATTGTGACTCTGTACCTTTCCGGAGAAAGGGAGATCCTTGTAATCCTGTTTATTCCTTCTCATCCTATCAGACGAATGCCCTCCTTGTGGGTGACCTTCAGGGACCCCATTCTGCAAAGCCCTTCCACCGTGGGAACATGTAACCCCCCCTTCCCAGGGAGGGGCCACCGTCCAGCGCTACAAACGGGGAAACCCTCGCTGAGCTGCGCGCTCCCCTCTCCTCCCTCCAGCACTGCCCTCCCCCCTCCCCATCCTTTGCGGGGATGGATGGAGCTAACGCTCAGACAAACCCTTCTCCCGCCGGCGATTTCTACGTTCGTAGGCTACGGTGCAAGTCTAGCGGGAGGCCTTGTCAGGGTGGGGACTGCGAAGGCCCGGTCTGGCCAGCGGGTTTCTCTGCGCACGTGCGCTGGACCTCCCAGGTAGCGCCTGAATGCGCGCTACGCAGCTTTGCATTCGTCCTGCCCGGCGGTGGCCTCTAATAAATGAACAAGCTGCAGCTCCTTACAGCCAGCCCAGACTGGACGTGGTTTCTCACCGAGAAGGAACGGTTTTTGCTAGAAACTGTCAGCTAACACCCACGGCGGGAGCAAGTCTGTACTAATTAATCGACGACTGATTATGCAACCCCCTGGAAGTGGCAGGAAAGCTGCTTTTTCTCCCTTGTGCATGAGATCACGACCTGCAATGTTACCGGAGGTAGGGGTGTCTGCTCCTTTTCTCTCAACACCAGGTCAGGGGGTGCGCTAGGGACCGGAAATCGCCCGACATTCAAGGCACATTGCGTTACCACCGCAAGCTATTTCTAAGCATTGATCCACCTGGATTTATTGCCCGTTTTGAATGCACAAATAACTCAAGGCGGGGGTCACAGTGGGTCAGGATAGCAGCATGTGAGCTAAGGCCAGGCGAAGGGCTGGCTGGCTGTCTGTCTGTCTGTCTGTCGCAGTGCAGACTGGATGAAGCCCACAAAACATCACAGGGAGACGTGAAGGGTTCCCAGTGATTTCCAAACTGCCCCCCACCCCTCCTGCACAGCTCTGTCACTTTCTCTTCCTTCTTCCATCTTGATATTAACAGGGACAGAGTTGAGAAGAGATTTTCGGAGTCTCCACCAGTGGGTCCCCAGCCAGTGCTCAGGTTTTCGGGCTAAAATGCATGAGGTAGATTTGCACACACTGGGGCAAGGGGGGCAGTTTATGGCTCTCGAGGACCCGAGTTGGCCATCCTGCGGTACGGGATATTTTCAAAGTCACGCTGATCGTTTGTGTGGGTAAAAATAGTGAATCTGCGCTGGGCCCAGTGGCCATGTGGCTAGACTAGGATTCGGTGGTCAGCTCGGGTGTTCTGATCCCTGGGGCAGCCAGGGGAGGGATGCTGCAGAGGTAGCACTCACGGCCCCTGGAGGGAGGAGGGAGTCCCGGTCATTGTGACCCTGTGACAGTGGCAGAGCCTATGATCACAGCACTGAGGAACGAGTCCGGGTGCCTGACCCTCTGTTCGTGGACGGTCGGAGGGGCCGCGAAGGCTCACAGTGTCGGATCTCGACGCAGTTAACCCGCATCGGTCGGCCACGAGGGTGCGCTGACCGATGCGGCCTGCACACGTTTCCACAGCTTGCACAAAGGAGACCTCGCACTGAGGCCTTCCCGGAGGGGCCTGGATTAGAGCTAAGCACGCACGTTACATTTTTAAAAGTGCTAGTGACCTGCCTCAGCGTGCACAACCCAACTTCCACCTTCGCTCTGGGTCGGGGGCCTCTGATCTTCTAAACGTGTGCACCTAACTTTGCAGTTTTTGGGTCTAAGAACCCGGTCGAGGCACGCAAATACATCTCATGCATATTCATGATGGATTGCCTGCACCACCCCCACAAGTGGATAGGGAGCTCTCCAGGATTGCTTAAAGCAGAGCTTCCCCAATCTGCCCCAGTGACCCCCACAGCCAGTCAGGATCTTAGCATGTCCACCGTGAATGTGCCGGAAAGAGATTGCATGGATTGGGTCTCCAGTATATGCCGGTGTGTGTCTCATGCATATTCATGATGGACATCCTGAAGACCTGCCAGAGGCTTTCAGAAATCCCTGCTTTCTCTGGGTCAGGCAGAAGCTTAGCTTGGTGCACTAATAATTCGGCATGCTTGACGGTTCTCTCGAGTTCCCCTTGATTTTGAGTAATTTGCATATTTTTCCATTTAATAAATAAAATATTTCCGCTGTTTGTGTGAGGTCTGCAAATGTCCTTGGTTGACCCTAGAAAGGAAGCCGTTTCCCAGGCTAGCGCGTCTTTCCTCTCGTGAATTCCCACGTTTGCTGCCTTCCCGGTTCGAGGAGAGACTTGGAGAAATCACGTATGGGCCGACCCAGTGTCCCAGCGGAGTCCCAGGCTCGGTGCCTGCTCATTGGGCCACCCGGTGCTGGGGATGCTGCCAGCACCAGGAGAAACCCGCTCATCGCACGACAGCGCCACCTTCTGTCTGTGCCAAGAGCCTGTTCCAGAGGGACCGGCAGCTCATTCCTTCCTGCCGGAGGCTGGTGCTGCAGGAGGGGGAGAAAGGAAGAATGATGATCTTTGAATGAAGGCTCTTTCTGAGGAATATTCTGGTTGACCTGGAAGCAGCTGATGGGGTAAAAAATATAAAATTCATATACTCATCTTGGACTCCAGTTTCTCTTCTTTTTTTTTTTAACCAAAGCTGCTTCTCTGACCATAACTCTATTTTATTTTATAAAGATGCTCTCAAAATAAGAACATAAGAGGTGCCAACCAGGGACAGACCAGTGGCCCATTAAGCCCAGCATCCTCTCTCTGACAGTGGATCACTTGGAAGTACCCGTCGGATCCTTATGCGGAGATCTCATCCCCCGTCAGGATATTTAAATGAATAACAGATCTGAACTGGGTTTGTCAGCCCCATGGTCATCAAGCCATCGTGACAGATTCTGTTTCCCATTGGGCTACAGACCCCAAAACTTATTTGGAAAGACGATCAAGGAAGATGACTGGAGAGAGACGTCCTGACGTCCATGGGGCTGGCAGGGTGCTTTCGTGGCTTCGTTCGATATCTCGTAATGTTTTGGGTAATCAGATTAAACAGGTTCATTCTAGCTGGCATTTGTTTTGCTTACTCAGACCCAATTTTTCAATTAACAGAGAGAAAAGGACCACTTTATTCATCAGTAAGTCATTGGTCATTGCATGTTTATGTGGGTTTCACTGCTTTAGCACATTAACAACGGAGGCACCGCAGCGGTTCCTCTGTGCTCCTCTGATTGCCTGGAGGTTGGTGTTGCGATCCCCCCTGCTGCTGCGCTGCAGGAGGTCTCTTACCTTCCTCCAGAGGCCGCTCTGAAGCCAGGGCCTCGCCTGCGCATCATCCAGGACTTGCTCCAGGGCCTGAGAGGCCTAGCTGTGCCGGTGGCTTGCAGCCTCAGTGTTTGGACTTCCTGTTGGGCGACGCCCTTCCCTAGGGGCTGGCCCGCAGCTCTCTACCCTAGTTATAGGACCAGCGGTGGGCGGTCCTGGCAAGCTCCTCCCAGGGAGTTGCCTTCTACCTCCAGTATTTAAGGACTTTCTGTTCACTGTGTCTTTGCCTTCGGATGGCTCTACAGTGTCTGTACCCTGCCGATCCAGGTCCTCCGTGACTATGACTCCTGCTTGTCGTCAGCCTGCCTTGACTCCGGTCCGTGACTCCGACTCCTGCTTGTCTTCAGCCTGCCTTGACTCCGGTCCGTGACTCCGACTCCTGCTTGTCTTCAGCCTGCCTTGACTCCGGTCCGTGACTCCGACTCCTGCTTGTCTTCGGCCTGCAGATTGTGCATTACAGTGTCTGTAACCTTGCCAGTCCAGGTCCTCCATGTTTCCTGATGTCTGCCTTGACGTGTGCCTGTTGTCTGCTCCTGTTCCTGCCAGCCGAAAGGGCTTCGGATGTGAGTATCCCAGCATCGGAGTTCCTGTTCGCCTGGGTCTTCCCCGCGCCCTCCTTCTCAGCGTGGTCCGCGACCAGCCTTCCTAGGCTGTGTAGGGCGCGTCTGGGACAGGGTGGTCCGCGACTCAGTCCCACGGGTGGGCTGAGTAGGGCGCCCTGATGGACAGTGCAATGTTCCCGTCCAGCCTTGTCTTCAGTGTCTGCTTCAGCCCTTGTCCGGATGTCTACCTGTCTCTGCCTTGACCTGGTTCCTGAGCCTTCTGTCCTGTTGGGCCCTGGAGTGGCCAACAGGAGGGATTCGTCCCACGGGCTCTTGAGCTTCTGCCAGCCGAGGGGGCTTCGGATGTGAGTATCCCAGCATCGGAGTTCCTGCTCGCCTGGGCCTTTCCTGTGTCTCGCTTCAGCCCTTGCCTGATGTCTCCGTCTTGCTTCAGCCTGCTTCTGCCCCGTCTGATGTCTTCTGTTTAAGGACTCTGTCTGCCCTCGCCTCTGTCCGGCCTGCTGCCCATTGCCGTTCCCTGCGGCAGGTCCGAAAGGGCCGGGAACAGTCGGAGGACCGTTCATTAGTCAACTTCCCCGTGTTGGCTACCATGGGCATGCAGGTCCGGCTGAGGGTCGGACTCCCTGCTTCTGTTCCTGCCTGCCTGGCTCACCATGCCTGCTCAGCTCACCTCCCACGGTGTGGCCTTGGGCTCCTCCTGGGGTCCTGCCGTGGCCCAAGGGCTCACCACCCGCCCGAGACGACCGCGCCCGCGCGCGTCGTAACAGTTGGCACAATACATTTTCTGCATGGCCTCCATCCGTGGTGAATCTAGACCATGATGGAGGCTTTCATCCACCGTCCACCTGGAGTGACCATAGGGTGATGGAGGCTTTCATCCACCATCCGCCTGGAGTGACTGACAGGGGTGATGGAGGCTTTCATCCACCATCCGCCTGGAGTGACTGACAGGGGTGATGGAGGCTTTCATCCACGGTCCCCTGGAGTGACTGACGGGGGTGATGGAGGCTTTCATCCACCGACCACCTGGAGTCACTGAGAGGGGTGATGGAGGCTTTCATCCACCGTCTGCCTGGAGTGACTGACAGGGGTGATGGAGGCTTTCATCCACGGTCCCCTGGAGTGAATGTAGGGGTGATGGAGGTTTTCATCCACGGTCCCCTGGAGTGACTGAATGGGGTGATGGAGGCTTTCATCCACGGTCCCCTGGAGTGACTGAGAGGGGTGATGGAGCTTTCATCCACCGTCTGCCTGGAGTGACTGAAAGGGGTGATGGAGGCTTTCATCCACCGTCTGCCTGGAGTGACTGAAAGGGGTTTTGGAGGCTTTCATCCACGGTCCCCTGGAGTGACTATAGGGGTGATGGAGGCTTTCATCCATGGTCCCCTGGAGTGACTGTAGGGGTGATGGAGGCTTTCATCCATGGTCCCCTGGAGTGACTGTAGGGGTGATGGAGGCTTTCATCCACGGTCCCCTGGAGTGACTGACAGGGGTGATGGAGGCTTTCATCCATGATCTGCCCGGAGTGACTGACAGGGGTGATGGAGGCTTTCATCCACGGTCCCCTGGAGTGACTGTAGGGGTGATGGATGCTTTCATCCATGATCCGCCCGGAGTGACTGACAGGGGTGATGGAGGCTTTCATCCACAGTCCCCTGGAGTGAATGTAGGGGTGATGGAGGTTTGCACTCCAGCAGCTGTGCTATGGGAAATCAGTTATTTGAGAAGAGATTGCAATCATGATTGCTGATTGCCCACACATAGACCTCTTATATTACCTTTTCTGAGGACTGGAGTAATGAGGAATGGGATTTGGAGGTCCCAAAATCTGCTCAGCAGTTTGCAGTTATTCGGAGCTGTTGGCAGGGATGGGATACAGAGTTTCAGGATTGTGGCTCGTTCCACAAAGAGAGGCTACCGAGAGGCCTGTCAGAGCAGCGCTATATGAGACACGAGTGAAGCTTGGGGATACGGGCGCAGACCTGAATGTGGAAGGCACTACGATGTGGATGATGCCCATGTGCTGTGTTTATCAGCCGGCAGCTGCTCCTCAGAATGGCAGTCATTGCAGGAGGACGCATCCCCATGCTGCAGCCCCACAGGTACCAGATTCTGTCCGCTTGCCCGCGTTCACCAGTGGGACATTCTCTACTGCCCTAAATCTCCAGGCCAAAATGTCCTGTTGTGGCTTCACTCCGGGTCCCACAGCACTGCACACTGGGGGACAGACTGCCGACACTCTCCCCAGACATCCCACGGTCATCACATAACTTTCCAGTGATGCATTTGTAACGAGTTTTTAAATGAACTCTAGGATGGTTTGCAACGCCTTTGACTGGGCCCCACTGGAGCCCAGATGTTCTTTTAGTACCCATGTAAGTGTTTTAATAAGGGAAGCGTTGCTCGTGTAAGAATTTTCACTGAATCTAAGGAATAGGGTGAGGGGCGTGCAAGGTATGAGGTCTCCTTTATGTTACTATGGAGATTTTCTTAAATATTTACTATTGCCTGAGTGGACCCCAGGGCTTGAGGGCTAATGCAGATGTGAAATCACAAGCTGTTGGAATCTTTACCTTCTGTGTTAATCTTTACAAAACCAGCATTTACCAGGATTCGTTTTGCAAGAATTCAGATTGCGTCGTTTATATTTGCAACTGAAACGAAATGGCAGTGGCAGACACGTTTCTATATCTGAAGCGAAGCATTTCGTTTTCAGAAGAAATGAGACGTGGCATGACAGGTGGCGCCCGGCCTTCTGAGCGTGAGTCACAAGACGTGGCTGCTGCTGCTGAGCTCTCATCCTATGACTGATGCGACTCGTGGCGTGCAGCGGTCCCCCACAGCGTCGGTGGTGCTGCCTCACAAGCACTGCTGATTTGCTTTCTCGCAACGCCAGATGTGTTCTTGGTTACTGCAGGGATCTAAAACGAGCGTACGAAAGGGGTTTCCCCATTGCACGGCTGTACAATTCTCACTTGGTAGGCTTGAAATTTGTGCAACATGCATGGTTTTCTATTGAAAAAGAATCTATTAAGTAATGTTTGATATGCTTGGAGGATGCATTAAATGCAAATAGCACCCTGGGACAGTGAGTGTGAGTGATACAGCCGCTGTGCAAGTTTATAGCTACTCCACTGATTGAACTGCAGATGACTCCTTGTGTCCACAATCCACTTATACAGCAGCCTGGGGAATGCTGGGTTCCTCTTTATGATGGCTGACCCTTGCATGGGCTGCTGCTCATTCAGTTTTGGCATAGTTCCTTCTTTGATGCTATATATATATATATGTTGCACATTCCTGCTAGGAAGTCGGTGGGGGTTAGATTTCTATACAATGACATGCTTTGAAAGCTTTTCAGTGCCTTCTCCTGGACTTCCTGCACACGTGGCGCAGTCTGTACACTCGTGCCTCAGTATTCAGCCGGTTTTGTGTTGCGTACATTGTAGCCCACCACCCTAAAAAGGATGCACCTTGTGCCACGAGATCTGGGGGTGCAGCTTAGTCAAAAGTATTCAAATGTGCTAGATTTAAGATTTGAGAACAAATAATTGTGTTGTAGATCTATATTATGTGAGAAAATTCAGCAAAACGTTACTGAAGGGAAATATAACTCTGTGTACTGTGCATTGTTATAAATTTATAATGTCATCCTATCTTAATTATACATGCTGTCATTAAATTAAAGTCTTTGCAGGCTGTGATACATTTCAAAGACCAACTAAAAAGATGGTGTAGTATAATGAGCATTCAGAGTAACATAGATGACAACAGAAAAAGGCCAACTGGCCCATGGAATCTGCCAGTTATTCCTCTCCACATTGTCAGGGATATATCCCAGCTGCTAACTGTAACGTCTCTCTCCTTATCCAAGCTTACATCGTTGTCTTCCTCCTCTTACTCCACCAGCCTGGATAGATGAGCATGCCCGACCCCCTGCTTAGTTCCCAGATCTAACATGTCCCCCATCAGACACGTTTCTGTTGGGTTTTCCACTTCTTACTGTACCTGCAGCCTGCCGGACAGACCCAGCAGTGTGGTAGCCTGCATTTCCGCTAGGACTCCCAAAATTTCATATTTTCCTTTCACTCTGGCAGCCTCAGAACTCACTGCTGAACCCTCTGAGGAGGACAGTTAAAGCACTCCTCCTATCTCATCATGTTTCCATCATCATCGTTGTCATTATCACGCTTCTCCAGCCAAGACAAAAGTCAAAGTCTCAACCAACTGAGAGCCACAACAGAGAGGCCAACCATATTCTCGTCAGCAATAACAGTACAAGGTGGAGGCCCACACAGTCAGACTTGGTAAGGTGGTCGTTCTTTGGCTACGCTCTTTAGTGACTAATCAGATACATCAGATTACATCAAGAGTAGGGGAGAGATTGATCACAGGATCGGGGTCAGAGTGCATCAGACACTTACCCATTAGCGTGTAATGGTCATGGGCACGCGGTTCGGATCATTGTTTAATTTATAGCCTTGGGCCAAAGCCTGCTGAAAAGAGCCACGTTTTTAATAATTTTCTAAAAATATAGAGGGCTTGGCGGTGGAGAGTTCCAGATGGTTGGGACCCAGCCTAGACGTAAGGATCCTCTGTGCTCTTCCCAGGCCTTCTGCAAGTCTGTTATCAATCTGGCCTCCACCGCCTGCCCTGGGAGGGCGTTCCACTCATCCCCCATCCTTTCCTGGCGTTACTCCTGAGTCCTACCCCCTTGGAGCCTCATAGCATGTCCATACAGCTCCCTTCTTCAGACGTCTAAAAAGCTCATCTAGAGCAACACCGTTCACAGGGCGAGCAGCCTTCTTGATAATTCAGACAATGCTGCTTGAACCTGCGCTCCTTTTGGCCGTAGAAGCAGTCCTGCATTTTTCCCCTAATGTCTGTGTATCGATACCCCGGACTGCCCCCCGCACCCACCTTCCTTTAAAAAGTTACCACAGCCTACAAGGATTGCAGGCTCCTCCAGTAGACCAGCATGGCCAGTAGATCTGCAAGTCACCAGTGTGCTCCTCCATCTCTGGGTGCATTCACGTTAGCCACTGAGTCACTGCTCACGTGCCTGACCCCGGGGGCTGGTTCTCAATGGTCAATTGCATTGCCGTTTGTGTCTGTCTTCCTCATACGGGAGTTACCAGCAATGCAGCCAAACTGTAGATGTCGCAGCTTTAATGCACTGAAAAACCAGCAGTGGAAATGCAGAGAGCTGAGTGGTGTGCGTGTGTGTGTGTGGGGGGGGGGGTCTCGGTTTCTGCTCGCCACTCTGCCAAGGGTACCCGTTCTGTTTATACGACGCATGTGGTATTATCACAGAGGGACAGAAAGGACTTTGTTCAGTGTAACCTTGCTTCAATCATAGATAGGATGATAGATGGAGGAGGGATACGATGTACCCAGATGTACTGAATAGCACTGGGATGCAGATACATTAGGCTGATATTCAAAAAAGTTCGGCAGCTATTTTCAACCAAGTTTAGGGGTTTAAGGGGATAATGTTTGAAAGATCTCCATGGGTAAAACATGCAGAAATGGTCCTTTTACAGAATTGCCCGCTTGATACGTGGGGTAAACTCTAGCGCAGATGTTGTAAAATTTGATGCATGGGCATGCGTTTTCTGGAAAATTCTGTGTGCACCAAGTAGCCGATGGGACCTATGCATATTACTCGGCCTTAAAAATCGGTGTAACTTCTGTACATTTTCGCCAGCTTTCATATGTGCAGTGTTTTAAATTAACCCTCTCACGTTTTCAGCTCAAACTTCACCTAAATGAGGGTCCCTAAAACTTAGCATCCTATGCTTAGAAAATCCGTGCTGTGCTCCACACCTCTTCCCCCTCCCCCCAGCCCTGCCCCCATAGCCAGTTAGGGGGGGTCTAACTCCCAAAGCGAGCCCCCTGTGAAAATGGACTTCTTATGGCAAAGCCTGCAGGCCCCACAGGTGTGAGTGAGCTGCTTCGGGTAAGGTTACATAACAGGTCCGCTTACTGAACAACAAAGGCCAATCCGTCTGTTATTAGCTGGCGATGCCCATCGCAGACGCCAAGCTGTGTCATCATACCGCAGGCCTTCCCTGGGGGGCCGCGCTGGAGCAGGTGCCGTCCCAAGAGCGCTCCCAGGAACCTGTTGTGTCTGCTTGAAAGGGTGGAGGTTACACCAGGTGCGTTTTGTGCCATCTGCTCTGTGCCGCCGACTTGATACTCGATTTGCATGATGTTTCGAAGCCTTTGGTAGCTTTAACTCTTTAAGAAGCGCGACGTGGACTCCATGAGAGAGCATTCTGAAATCTTTTGGTGGGATAGGCTCTGCCAGCTTTAGTAATATTTTATGACTTGCATTATTCTTGCTTTTTGAGTTTGTTTTGTTGGTTTTTTTTTTACTATGAAATGTCTTTAGTTGGACTGCAGTGTTCTGACAGCAGCAGAACGAGAGGGCAGAGGAGTGCTTTGTTGTAATTTGCAGAATGGCGCAGCTGCCTCCTCGCTCTGCTGAATCAGCTCTCGGAGCAAGACGAATGGTTTTATATTCCTGTACGGATCCTTTCAGCTCCTCAATCCCCCTACGTCTTCTGGGTCTGCGGGGCGGAGGATGCCTGACGTACAGTAACCGGGCAGAAGTCCCCAGCCTGGGTACGATAGTGCACTCTGTGCTGGAATATCAGAAGGCGTTTTACAATAGCGCAGATCTGATCCGTACAGAAAGCCTCACTCATGTGGCAGTGAGGTTGTGGCTGGTTTAAACGCATGCCTGCCTCTTCCATGCTCTCTATTCTTTGACAACATTTTGAGTGATCTGGGGG